>NC_069362.1:6618863-6921893 GCF_021730395.1 Mercenaria mercenaria | reverse complement strand
TGAGACATAAATCTAGCTAGCTTATTCTGAAAGGTCAATTGAAAAAAAACATAACGTGGGCTTTAAACAGGTTTATAGTGTGGACAAGGTTCAATCACAGCCCCTACAATGTTCAAAAGTCACAGGATAAACAAATGATCCGCGGCTAGTAAACACCCTTACACTTGGTGTTTAGCGAATAGTTTGTTTAATCTACGTTTTGAAACATTTAAGGTACTAAGTGAACATTTAAAACATATGATGTTTAATATAGAAATATACATATTATTACATAATAATCTGCTTGTACAATAACTAAATTTGTTAAAACGTAATAATGATGCTTTCAAAAACAAAAATAATTGGCTGCGTCATGATTATCCTTAAATGACATTTTGTCAACGAAACACATAAATAACTGCATTTTTTATCAACATTTTATTGATTATACCATGTTATGATGTATTATAAATAGTTTGATAAATCTAAAATAAAATTACCAGAAACGGCCATTGCCTTATTTGCTGTAACAGGTGCCTGCGTAGTTGTTGGTACCATTGTCCATCTAAACCTTGCCGCTCTTGTGTCACATATTAGAGTCTGTTTTAAACTAAGAGTCCCATTTTGTACACATTTACCTTCAATATGACAGTAGCCGTCCTGTAACATTTGTTACAATATTTTAGGAAGGCAAAACAATATTAATTAATTTACATGTTTTATATTGAAGTATGTCTTTTCTTACAATGCATTTTTACTTTCTAACATAAATCTCCGTTCATGTAAACAAATGTTAGTCATTCTGGTGTTCTACACCTTAGCTGTAAATCTTAATCCTCCAGAATAAGATTTTCTTACTTCTTTATTAAAATAGTATAGACGGCATTCGTTACATGTTAAATGTCAGATAGCAACTATTTGTATGCCTCTATAAAAGAACGTAATATACACGGTCGTGTAAAATGCACGGAAAAAAACACACACAAAAGTCTCTGTTCCCACCATTTTAAATTGCGTTCTAGTAGATATATTTCAATTTAAGATTAATGCTAACCTTCAAGTCAAAGGTCATCCCCATAGACCCGTTGATATACAATTGACAAGTTGAGTCAAAAACATAAACATCTAGAGTGTTCCAAAGTTCATTCCGTCGTTGCTAACCGAAACCTCGTAACCATGAACAAAATCCAAATCCAAAATCCGATCGTCGTCGTCTAGATGTACTAAGGTGTTCGATAGGACACATCGCTTCAACTAAAGTTTCAGCTGATCCCTTGATACGAAATGTCTGCGTGTTGACTCGTGTTTTATTCACTGCCATCTTTAATAAACCATTTAAGATTTTTAGAAGCCGGTCTTTCAATTGCTGTAAAAAGCTCTAAAATATTTTTGAGTATCAAACGCATGTTTGAAATACAAATGGGACTTATTTTCAATCAAAAAAAAAAGCGACGAGTTAGTGCAAGATCTAAGTTGAATTGTGCGCCTATGGTTTCAATGTAGATCAAATGAGTATATATTCAGCAATATATTAAAACATTACTTCATGTCCTGTATAAATTTTTGCTCTGCCTCTCATACTTGATAATTTGTCAAATTTGAGTTTGACAATTATTATAAGAACTGTACCGCGGTTATTTGTTTTTACATTACTTTTTTTTCTCATCTCGACATTATGACTACTGTTATGCATATATTCCTTTGATAATTGTATACAGGTGTTATAATAATAAATCAAGGCATGAATATATAAGGTAACGTATACGAGTTTGACAATTATGATAAGAACTGTATCGCGGTTTAAATGTTTCCAGTATGTGTATGTGTGTGTGGGGGGGGGGGGGGCATTCATGCATTTTTAAACACAGCGTTAGAACATTCACTTTTGAAGAAAAAATGTAACTTCTGTCGCAGGATATTGTTGGATTAGCAGCAACAATTCTGATTTAATCCTATAATGTATATTTCCTACAGGCAACGCCTTATACTCATTGTAAACAGATGTTGCCAGTCGATCGTTTCTACCATATTTCATAAAGATATGAATATAGCTATGAAATTATTGTTACGTATATAACTTGTTGAAACAAATGCATATGGAATAAAAATACACTAGGTTACTGCATATATTCATGCGCGGATAAAGCCTGTTTTCTCAGAGGGGGTCCAACAGACCCAATACTATGACAAACATGTCACCGTCCCCGTGCGCCGCCTGTCTTTATATACTTAACAATTAGATTTTTTATATTAGCCACTTACAGTACATAGTTGTCGATAATTTGTTTGGAACATGTTGAAATAAAAAAGCAGCCGACCAGCTAGGGGTGTCCGGGGGCATGACCCACCCCCGAAAAAAATTGAAATTCAGCCTTCATTTCCTGCATTCTAGGGCATTTTAGGACCATTTATAAACACTTTTTTCCACTGCAATTCTATATAAAATATACCCCTTATGTTCCCATTTTTATGAGCTCACCTGTTAAATTTGGAACAAAAATGATAAAATAAAGTTTCCTTTAAGGTAAAATTCTTCGTTTCTTTGAGATAATTAACATGAATATGAATTATGTCTGGGTCGTATGTAGCAACAGCCATATACACTTTGAATGCGGTCCTAATGTTGCCTTTTCGAAAAATCATTTTCTTACTTGTTCTCTTTCTTTCCTGGGTGCTCCGGACCCCCGGTCCCCCCTCTGGATCCGCGCATGATATTGTCTAAATATGCGCACCGAAAATCTTAAAAATCTCTATTATATTTTGTGAAACAAGACTAGTATAGATTTACATTCACTTTAGATGTACAGTCAATAGTTTATTCAAAGTATTGTAATTTGTATAGCACATAAATTTGTGACCATGCTTACCGTGAATTTCTTTAAGCGACATGTCAGATTTGTTCCAACGAAGACTTCACCAAATACGTAAATATGCGTGCAGTCAGCAGACTTTTCATCACAATATCCATCATCAAGAATCGCTTGTAAACGTGGTGGTTTATTTATGTCCAAAGAACAGTCTGATGCACCTTATCCTTGCTTACACATACACGTACCTATTACGTACAATATTTATGCATTATTTATTTACTGAGACAGCTCAAATTTTTCCAAATAAGGAACAGGAATAGCCAATGTAATCTGACAGTGCTGAAATCTATGCCAAAGTTTGACATATTTGAATTAAAATTGAGTACACTGTTTCATGATTTGTTCAGCTAAATAAAACATAACAATTATATCAATTCTACATATATTTATTGAGCCATGGCAGTTGTAATAAAGCAACCCAAAAATAAAAAGTAACAGAATTGAATGCAACTTGGTGCTGGTCTGTATGCGCCTAGTAGTGCCATCTGCGTGATTAAACAATTACAATCTTCAAGAGATAGAATAATTTATGATCTTATCCTGACATAGGATACTATGTTGCAAGTGTGCATTTGACAGATTATCAGATTTGTCACTTTTGATTTAAGGGTTCCCTTACTTTTACTCTTACGGCTGAATGACTATTATTGTTGTTATCGTTTATTATAATAAAATAATCATTAACAAGAGCTGTCACTATTGGTGACAACTGCCCCCGAAGTAGGCCCAAAAATGCCTAAGTTGTATGCGCAAAAAATCACATATCATTTTGTGACCTAAGAGGCCTCGGTCATAAGTGTGACAAATCTTCTCAATATGGTTAAAATTTGTGTCAAATTATTTTTAAATCCATTGATAAATGGCAGAGTTATGTACCAGACAAGAACACATTTGACTTCTAAGTGTGACCTTGACCTTGAGCTAGAGGTCTATGTCTTGCACATGACACCACATCTTATTATAGGGAACATTTATGCCAAGTTATTTCAAAGTCCCTTCATCAATGTCTGAGTTATGGACCGGACAACAAACATACCATGTTGACCTTTGACCTCTTAGTCTGACCTTGACATTGGAGATAGGGGTCTGGGTCTTGCTCATGACACGTTGTCTCATTATGAGGAACATTTATGACAAGTAATTTCGAAATCCCTTAATGAATGGCAGAGTTACGGACCGGATACAAAACATACCCTTATAACCTATGACTTGTAAATGTGACCTTGACCTTGGAGCTAAGGCTCTGGGCCTTGCGCATGACACGTCGTCTCATTGTGGTAAAAATTTATGCCAAGTTGTTTCAAAATCCCTTTATGGATGGCAGAGTTATGAACTGGACAAGAAATAGACCATGCTAACCTTTGACCTAATTGTGCCCTTGATCTTGGAGCTAGGGATCTGGGTCTTGCGCATGACATGTCGTCTCATTATGGTAAAAATTTACGCCAAGTAATTTCAAAATCCCTTTATGGATAGAAGAGTTACAGCCCGGACAAGAATTTACCAGACGCACGGACTCGAGCACACACGCACGCATGCACGGACGGACAGTGCGATTTTACTATGCCCACCTTCCAGGGCAAAACTTGTATACTAATTTCAATCAAATCTGTATATTAAACTATGACGAACGAGAAAGTGACTGGCTGAAGGTTTTACTTCATCAAAAGATAATTACCATTTGAACAGTTTCCATGGCCAGAACAATCGTTCAAGCATGCGATTTCTTTGATTCTTTTTATCGTGTTTTCTTGTTCTTCTATTCCCTTTATTTCAGTTGGGGGAAGGGTAGTAGTCCCTGTATATAAGCCAGCTTCTGCCTCTGCTGTTACATTTTTGGCCTTTTCTACTACCTCTTGCCATACACTGGCATTTCTATAAATTTCAATCTGACAGGTATCCAACATTGACTGTCTCGATATATCTACCCATTCGGAAGAGTTAGTTAACTGAAAAAGATTATTCCTTTAACCTGCTGAAGAATCTAGGCCTTTTATCAGCCAGCCGGATATGCTTCATATGATCAAGTAATCACAAAATAAATTGATAAAACATTAGAAATCACCTTTTATAAATTATTTACGCTTAAACAAATCAAAATAATTATTGAAGGACACAAAATGATAGATGTCTGCGTACTTATTAGCAGTACTATTTGTATTAAGCCACGGGTTTGGCCTATTTCATATCTATGAGTTATAAAAGTATTATTTGTATTAAGCCACAAGTTTGGCCTATTTCATATCTATGAGTAACTGGATAACTGTTCTCTTTGGAAGATACTTTCAAATTTGTTATTATTAAATTAACTTTCATCAATTCAATTATTGCGGAAGATTGGTGGTTCTGTATCACCAAAGATAACACAAATATCGAGACCCATTGCGCGTGAAATGAATTTCATGGGCACTCAGATTCTTCATCCAAAGCTGAAGTGTCATTGTGGCATTAATATGGTTAAAAGGTAAGGGTACAATCACAAAGCAACTCAAACAAAGCCGAAGAGTCATGTATTGCAAAGTAGGCCCACAACATGAAGAAGCTGTAACGGAAAAATGTTGTAGAGGGTTGCTTCAAAGTACACTATAAATATATGTAAAATTCATAAAAATGGCGGGGGATAAAACTATTATCATATTTTAAATAATGTTATAACCATATTTGTTTTACTTACCAATATATCAAGAACACAATTTTGCTCTGAAACATTAGTATGTGTTGAGGGAACTTTGTTGCATAGCTGAAATGTCTCTAAGGCCAAAAAATAGTCTCTGCAATGATTAGTTGCCGCCGAGGTGTTCCAAGTTTTAGTCTCACTCGCTTTCTAAAATAATGTTGATAATACACAAAATCTTTCTAACAGAGCATATATATTTGTTTACAGAGTATATATCTTCCTTTACATTCAATTTGGTATCTAAATGTATACGAAGACCAGTCAAAAATAATGACAACCGTGCTGGACTTTAAATCTAATTTAACCCTTTAAAGTATTCACCCTTGAATTTTTCGCACTCCTGCAGTCAAGGAATCCGAAAGGTGAACACTGCAGATTAGTAACCCCTTTGCATAATCATAAGCAACTAAAAATATACTACTCCCTAGTGCTTTACTTAATAAATATTTGCGCCCAGCTACAATCTTTTTCAGCCTTGAAAAGAGGAAAAGGTCACAAGGATCTGGTTAATAAACGGTATGACTGATTTGTACCTCTTTTTCATCCTTCAGAAACGTTTGAACGATGGTACCATTGTGAGCTGCAGCGTTGTCATGATCAACTGGAGACCAGTCCTTAAGCGCATTTTTGTTTTGCATTTTCATTAAACAGCTTTCAGTATTTTATCTCTATAAAACTTTCCAGTGACTGACTTTCCTCACGGTGTAGAAATTTGTTCAACGGTTCTTCTAGAGTTAAAGACGATGGAATACAAAAAAAAACCTTTTTGACACTTTTAGTCCTGTTTGCAGTTATTGGTCTACCGTAACCATTTCACAGCCACTATATATTGTCAACGTGACGTTGTGGCTCATAAAAGTATATCCAGGTCTAAACTTCATTTACGAGCTTTAATATTGTGCGATCATCTAAACTTCTTCAGCGTTTCCTTAGCACAATTGACCTTATTTGCCTTTCGCTACTCGGTTAACATGTGAGGCACCCATCACGAACAAACCTTTCTTAAACCAAATGCTTGGTGAGAATCTCATGAGCGCTCCCCGTTGAAATGTCAAGAAAAGGTGCTACTTCGGACACCGTTTTTCAAAACTTACGTACCAATCTGTAAACAGTTTTGTCTGATATTGCAGACTTTCCACATGAAGAATGCAGATCACCGAGTATCTGCATTGCAGGCATTTCTAAAGTACAACCTACTTTTATGTACGCTTTAATTTCAGATTCTATCCGCTTTCCATAGCTACATGTACTTTGCTTAGTGTATATGACTACATCTGATGCAAACTAAATATCTGAGAAACGGTAAGATAGTTTTTCCATAAGACTTTGCAGAATCGTTGTTTTGTACATGTCATCCCCTATTATGCTCACTGTATTATTATTTTATTTTGATGACTCATTATTTACTGATAAAGCATATTTTATTTTTGATTCATTATGTATATCAATAAGTATTTATAGACAATTGTTTTATTGAAGGTTCCATAGACAGGGTTTTAGTTATAGTAGTCTGGGTTATTCTAGATTTTTCCAAGATCTTAAACCTCAACAAAGAGATGATCTGAAACAACTTATCAATAAATATGAACATTTGTTTCATGATGTACATACTAAAGCAGTGGTATAGCACCCGCTTAGAGTGTAGGAGGTCGTGGGTTCGATCCCTGGCCGCGTCATACAAAGACGTAAAAATAATACTAGTAGCTTCCTTGCTTGGAGCTCAACATTAAGAGAATAGTATTTGGACTGTTCAGCCCGGTGTCAGTCTAATGTGACTGGGTGGGGTATCATGTCACGTGTCTTCGGCGTGATATTCCAGTGAGACAGCACAATAAAGTTGGGCATTGTGATCACTGCTACAACTATACACCGTCATTTATATGAATGAACAATTGTTGAAACAAGAGCTGTCACTATTAATAACAAATGCCCCCGAAGCGTGCCCAAGAATGCTTCCGTTGTCTGCACAAAAACATAACACATCATTTTGTGACCTTGGCCTTGACCTGCGAGATCCGGGTTATAAGCGCGACACACTTTCTCAATATGGCTAACATTTGTGTCAAATTATTTTCAAATAAGGGACCAGACAAAAAATTTTTTTGACTTCTTAGTGTGACCTTGACCTTGGAGCTGGGTTTTGTGCATGACACGTCATCTTAATATAGGGAACATTTTTGCCAAGTTATTTCAAAGTCCCTTCATGGATGGCAGAGTTATGGACGGGCCACGAAACAAACCTTGTTAACCATTTACCTCTAAGTATGTCATTGACCTTGGAGCTAGGGACTGGGTCGTGCATATAATACGTTGTCTCATTATGGTGAACATTTATGCAAATTATTTTAAAATCCCTTATACATGGCAGAGTATGCACCGGACTCGAAACAGGCCCAGTTAACCTTTGACCTCTAAGTGTGACCTTGAACTTATAGCTAGGGGTCTCGGTCGCGCGTATGATATGTTGTCTTATTATTGTGAATACATATGCCAAATTATTTCAAAATCCCTTTAAGGGTGGTGACAAGAATTTACACGGACGCACGGACGGACACACGGACGCACGGACGGATAATGCGATTTTAATATGCCTACCTTCGTGGGCATGAAAGACGTTAAACCCGAACACACACAGAAATATCTAAAAGAGGAAATAAAAGGTTTGTTTAACAATGATTCCAATGAACCGAGCAACAGTAACTAGAGTTCTCCATGTATTGATCGTATACAGATTATAGAAAAGTTAACAGCGTCATGAAAACTGATTCATTTCTCATGCCTTGAGTTGGTGACTGTATTGATAAATATGGACATGCAAAATATATAAAGAAATTTATTTTGAAAGGATTTTGGCAAGTTCCTCTCACAGACAAAGCTAAACAAGTTTCGGTGATTGTTACACCTGAAGGCTTATTTTAGTACTTTCTGTATAAAGTCAGGAATCTTTGAATGCACAAGTCTCATGCAACATTTCAGCCACTTGTCAACTGCATTATTTCTGGACTTAGAGGATGTGATGAATACAATGCAGATGTCATCAAATATCATGACACTTGAAAAAGTCATCTGCAGACGATCAAGTATTTCTTCAAAAGAGTCAGTGAGGCAATGTTGACAATCTTTCAAAATGTAAATTTTGTGAAGCTTGTGTTATTTTCTTAGGTTATATTCTGGGGCAGGATCAAGTAAAACGCACTGATGCTAAGGTTGAGTCAATCTCTGATTTTCCAGATCAAACCAGTAAGAGACAACTTACGCGTCATCTTGGTATGGCTCAATATTACAAAAAAAATGTCAAAATGTTTCCTAAATGCTAAACCCTTTACAAGTGTACTTACTAAAAATTCTCCATCTATCTGGAATGATAAATGCCAAAAATCATTTTAGAAACTGACGGCCATACTCAAGAGTGAACCAGTACTTTCGGCACCAAAATCTAAGGTAGCAATAGATTCTAGTTATATCGGTGCCAGTGGGGTATTGCTACAAGGAGACAACTTAACTCTGGAATCAATCACCCTATCTCTTATCTATCAAAGAAGCTTAATAAACATTAGAGAAATTACTCTACGTCTAGCTCATATTTTGGCAATTCAGCACATTGAAGTATATTTAAATGCGGCCATGCTCTCTATAATTCTTTTCAGTGACCATAAAATGAAAAACAAAAATCAGAGATTGTTGAGACGAAGTCTTTTACTCCAAGAGTATAACTTGGATATTCAACATATCAATGGCAAAGGTAATGTTATACGAGATGCCCATCCAGGATCCGAACCAAGTGCTCTGCGCTTTATACAACTTAATGTCATTTAGTATATGTGTAAAAACTACAGATATGATAATATTATACTGAAGCATTCAAATTCCTGTTAATGTATAACGTGTGCTTTATTTATATTATGTAGTAAATTAAAATGAACCTTTATTACATAAAGCTTTCTTTTCCTTCAGTTGAGGAGGTGTAACGACATGTCATTCCCCATTATATTCACTGTATTACCTTTCTCATCTTGATTACTTATTGTTTACTTAATATAAAGCCTGTCCTAGTTTTGATAAATTATGTAAGTAAAAAGAGTTATTTATAGAATATGTTTGTCTAGAATGTTCCATGAACAGATTGTTTACACTATTTCAATGTCTGGCTATTCTAGAATTTTCCAGAATCTTCTTTTGATTCTTGGTTTTACATGAGAGTGTTGGAACCTTCCATGATGCTTTATTAACAGGAAGCTGTCTGAGGACAAGCGGGAACCTACGGTAAGATCTTATTGAAAAACTTTCCTGTATTTGTCTATAACAAAATATTTCCAGTTTAAATTTACACTAACATTGTCGATTAAAATTATCTTTGAAGGGAGGGATATACTAAATTTAGTTTGGACTGTGTGTGGAATATTTTAGAATTTATACTGATTGGATTTAAAGTTGACCAGGACAGGATTTTGACTATTCTTGGATATCAGAATTAGACTTCACAGCGTGTCAATACTTTAAGTTATTTGAATTGTTACTTTTCATAATAAACTTTGTTATTGTTAATAGTTGCTGGTTTGCTTTTCTGTAACCTTTTCTATATTAAATAAAACGCAATTATTACCCTTTGACGTAAAGCTTTTTCGGTCATTCTTGTATCATCCGTGTAAAGTTGTAAACTACGTGCTTCTTGCGTTTAAAACGACGTCTACGGAAGCGCGCGATTATTACTATTTTTATAATGACCCTCTTATATGTACGTCGAACCGTTCCAATTCGACCATTACTTAACATACCTATGTCAGTGTTCGGGATTATGTTGTAACTACATAAGGTAAGTGTACGAACTATTGTTGTCCTGTCATGGACTAAAAGTATATAAAGGAAGGTATAGCATTTTAAGTAGAATATAATCCGGTATAAGTAAGGATAAAGTCTGAATAGGTGTACAGCACCAGCTTTTAAAGTTAACAGAACATGAAATCAAACAAATGATGGAACTTAATTATAACTTGAAATTGATAAATGTATTAAAGTTAAACATGGCAAACTAAACCTACGATCAAACTTACTTTATCTCTTTTATGTCGCATTTCGTAGTGTTTTGTTTGCCGCACTAATGGAATCCTAGGTCGCTTTGCCAAAGATCTAACGGAACGTCGGGATGACACTTCTCTACAACTGTGTTGTCCAGTTCTTATACCAGATGTACAGTCTGATACACTTCTGTCGCATGAGAGTGGACTTCCTTTCTCAGTTTCTTTACAAGTGCACATTGGAAATACCCAAGGCTCTAACTGCATGCTATCCACATTTGCAGTAAATAAACTTTCCTTATACATCACTCTCCAACTCTTTATGAAAGCTATCCTATTTTTAAGCGTTCCAATTCTTTCATCTCTGTGTTGGAAATCATCGTCCTTTTTGTTATTTAACGTTCCACATAAGCCTGTACTGTTACCGCCTTTGTCATGCACAGATGGTAGGATGCTGATATCCAAAACCTTCCCACCTTCTGGTCCCATATATGGCTGGTTATCTATTCTAGCCCTTACAGCTGTTCCAAATGGAAGATAGATCTGTGAAGAAATCAGTTAGTACAGTTAATATCTTTTTCCGAAAAAAAAATTCTCGGTCATCATCAAACTAAATTAAATTATTCACGTTTTTCATCGTCTGCTAACTATTTTTGTCTTCAGTTCCCGGTAGTTATTTTACCGCGTTTTCCGCTTGCAATTCACGATTTTCCCATGTTTTCAGTGCACTATATAAGTGATTGTTAACTGATATTCTTCACTCGAGGTTGAATATTTGACAGCATAACAAGTATTTTGATTATTTGTTTATTCCCTCCCACCCACCCTTACAGACATGTAAAGTTTCTTAATAGTATTATTGCTGATGGCTTGTAGCAGTATTCGAATATTTAAGGCAGATTTGACTTTTTGATTGTGATTTAAACAAGAGTAATCATTTAGTTCTAGAGAGATCAGTCATTATGTCTCCTTTATGTTCTGATAGAAAATAAGGTTCACAGTTACGTACCTTACATTTCAAGGGTCTTTAAACATGAACAGTTCCTTGATAATTACTGTTGAGTATTTATGTATTAATAGAACTTTAAAGGCAGATATACATTTAACATTATATGAGAACATTTGAATTCTTCATGCCAGACTCGGTATCTACATTTAGAAAAATGACATTCACAAGTACGCATTTAATTCTATATCAATATATTTTAGGCTGTTTTTCCCCATGCAGTGTTATTCTTTCGTTATCAAATGTAAATTGCCGTTATCCTCTTTTGAGCTAGTTTTCATTTTATTTTGATTTTACCTTGAAAGAATGTTATGTTTTAAACACTGCACATTTTTTCTTATTTTGTGGTTGTTCAAAGAAGCTGAGAGAGACCTGAATGGCCATCTTATATGCTGTTTATCTATTCCAGATTAGATGAGTTCAAGTTATTGCATTTGGTTCATTCGGGACCTAATAGTTTAGATTTTCATGTACATCTGATTATATGTTTGCCTTAAATGTTGATAGTAGGTTTTCAGGCTGAGTGGTGTACAAAGATAAAGATAATCACATTTACCCCACTTCTACTGGTCGATCATCACCACATCGCACAACATCGTACCATCTGACATTTGCAAGACAAATATATTTGTATTTTTTGTACATTGGAATGCTGTCAAATACTAAGACCTGTATCCTATATTTTGTTTGTTGTTTTTGTAGTTAGGCAAAAAGAAATTAGTGAATAACTGATTTACTCACGACAAAGAGTGAGTAAAGGCTAGTGGTAATATACAGAAATGAAATTATATAACTTGTTAAGTGCAAAACAAAATGTGTTGACTCTTTTTGTGATTAGATTTGCGTCTATTAAGATAAAGTTTGATTTCTGTAATATCTCATGATTTTGTGTCTTACATTTAAATTAGTAAATGGATGTGCATTGATCTTTGTTATACATGTATGTGATTTATGCTTTGTTATGAAGCGCACATAAGAGACAAAAATAAACTATTTAATATTTAGAAAAATTATATTATAAAGAACAAACGATTTATAAAGTTTCAAGAAAACCACGACAAGTCGAATGCAAAAAGGGATAATACGATATGTCAAAATTATCTTTTAAATTATACGTTAAAGCGTAAAAACCCAAAGTATGTTTATCACGACATGAGATCTTATCTAATTCAAAGTTTTAATTAGATAATGTACTTTAGTGTATTTTATTAAGATTTGTTTTTAGAGATATGAAAATCAAAACTATATAACTGTAAAGAAACCGTAGATACAACAGTGGCACGTTAAAATGACTGACGATATTTTAAACATAGGTATAAAGTAGACTTTTCAATTTACTTTTATACACATAAAATAAAGTATTTGCTTATTTAAATCAAATATTTAAACATGCTTAAAACAGATCTGTGAAAGATATGTTATAGTGAAAAATATACTGTACATGTTTTCGTTCTATGGGTGTAATATACGATGAATCAAACCGATTCTGTTGTCCGTAAGTATTGACCTGGCACTCATGAATATTCCGTATGTTTCCGTGAATTAATATTTGGTGTCAAATCTAAATAACGATATAACTATTGAAAAAACTAATAATATCGTCAGCCAGATGTACTGATATAGTTAAGCAGACAAAGCGTTCAGCTGCCAATCTCAGGGTTGTGATTTCGAGTTTACTGTCTGACCATATATATATATATATATATATATATATATATATATATATATTGTAAACTTAATAGACGGATAAAGTGGTACAATTATCGTACATTATTGTTCATTTATTGAACGAAATACTCTACTATTGAGCACACTTCCACGTACATGTAAGTAAACCGTTCTGAAATGCTGACTTAACCCCAATGACCGGACAAGTGTTCATTTCTTCAATGGACAATTCAAAGAACTGGCGTCACTAAAATAATATGTATCTTAAATAAACTGAAATCGAACACATGGTAACGCGCGTAGAAGCTTAGCACTATGCCACCGTGACATTGGTAAACTATATCGGGTATTTTAATTAATGGGACTCCATGGCCGAGTGGTTAAGGTCGCTGACTTCAATCACTTACCCCTCACCGAAGTGGGTTCGAGCCTCAGTCGGTAATATTTTATTGTTTTTAAAGCAGATAGGAATTTATCAAAAAATCTAACATTTCATATGTTTATCTACATATTTTGCAATATTATTATGTTTGCAGCTGATATTTCAACACATACGTGTATACATTTTTTACATAACTGATTTTAGATATGCTTTACATTTTACATGGATGATTTTAGATATGCTTACATAATGCATAGTGTGCTTTACAATTTTACATGGATGTTTTTAGGTAGTTTTTACATTTTTACATAAATGTTTATGCTTTACAGTTGGTGTTTGCAATATGACTTCTTCTCGGCGATATATGACCATATTGTGTCAATTCGCCGTAAAACCCAACTCACTCACTCACGTGAGCCTCACTCGGGGCGTTGAATCCTCTAGGTGAGGAATCCATCAAACTGGCTTACGGAAGGTCGATGGTTCTACCCAGGTGCCCGCTCCACCATAAAATAGCTGGAAAGTCGCCATATGACCTATAGTTGTGTCGGTGCGACGTTAAACCAAACAAAATAGATATTTTTCAGTATACACATATCGCGTAAAATAACCAACACGTCCAAAAATATTGGCGAAAATTATTCAGGGCAAGGTCGATACTTACGAACAGTATTATTATGTTTTTCCTCTTAATAATTGCTTCATATTATTTGAAAGTAAAATGTGCGATATTTATTTACTTTTCACAGCAGAAAGTTTGTTGTAACTTTAACAAGTCGCCATAAACTAACTTATTGTTGTTAATATTTTTGTCTTTTGAATCACGAATAATAAAAATCAAAGCAAAATTTCATAGTTTTATTTATCTTATATGATGCAAGCACTTGTTGGACATATGTTTAAGCATAATATATTATTGTAAACGTGGTCTCTGTTCCAGTTTTAGCACATCCAAACTAACACTGGAAATACCGAGTGCTTACACAGGCCAGGTAAACATACAAACATAGCGTGATATGATTTTATGAAAGTGTATTAATTAGGTATTAAGTGAATCAGTGTAAGACTGACCGACTGACAAGAATAATTGTATATATCGTTCATTTTTATTAGTTTCGTTTTTTTCCTTCTTCAATTTGTTGTTGAATTAGAGAACGGTTTGCAAACCGAAACTAATTTAGTTTTAATTCGAAATTTTAGCGTAACTATGAAATGTCGCTTTAAACGGATGAAAACTAAAAGAAATGAAAATCATGCATACAAATTAATCTGCAGCTGATGGGACGGATGAATATGTAGCACTTTTAGTATCTTTCTATCATTATGTTTCTCTTACAATCAGTGATTTTGCACTAATTTTGTAACACATGATCCGTATTGGATACAATATATTCCATGCTGAAAGATGCTACAACTCTGAATCTCCATGTTAGCTGATCGATAAAAGCAATCGACCGATCAAAGTATCTGCATGAATATCAATACAATAAACATTTGACGCTATAACTTTGTATATGATTTAAAGACAAAAGATAATAGGTAAGGGAAGACAAAATTAAAGGGTACGACAAGAAAGATTTTGCTAACTTATACGGAACGTTTATAAGTAAAATCTATTCATTTTGATGACCTTTGATCACTCCTGAAGATCTGCACAAGCAGTTAACCGGTTATGTTCTTCTGTACTTGTCACTTAATATATATAGTTAAAACTGGTTTATGGTGCATCCTAAACGTAAATTCTTAACCGCCATTATGTAACAAGTCCTCAACAAATCAATTAAGGGATTGTTGAGATGTGGGAAAATATCGTCCCGACCACAATTTTGAGCTTGCTTACAGCAATTAATGTTACACAATACAGACCGACAAGCCGTCTTGTACGAGCGGCCACGATATTGACGAAAACATCAGTTTATGGAACTTTACTAGTACTGCATAGAACATAATTATGAGGAATTGGTATTCAACAAATGAATTACTCATGTTATCCATGATCAATGTGTTATTAATGATCTAGTTAAAAATAATTCACTGTAGTGTGTATGTATTATTTTCTCTACAAAAATTGTACGAAGTGTTTTACGAAATAACACTAAAATATTTTTTTTTCGTATTTAGATCAGTATCGTTTTTGAAAACGCAGTTTAGCTGTGTTTACTTCCTCGCAATGAAATACAACCATTACTTACAGTATAGGTAAAGTCATTATCTTTTTTCACTGTTAAAGCCTCGTATCCGCAATGCTTGTGTCCAATGTCAAGGAGGTTATCACAAACGTTTATGACGTATACATCTCTTCCTGCTCTGACAGCTAAACCACAGTTACATTTGGCTTTATCATTTTCATTAGTACACGGAGCAACTTTGTGTTGTATCTACAAGTAGTTTAAAGGTAAATTTTACATATACTGAAATATATATTTTAGAGAAAAGAAAACAGAACATGCAATAAATAAAGTTCGCTTCAAACATTCAATATATACAATTAATACGCCCAAGTCTCTTTCATTTTAATACAATTGAACCCAACTTAGTTGAAATGTTACCATACTTTCCCTAATTAACATTTATTCTAATTGTCACCTGTTTTAGCCACATAATGTAACTCCCTCGGTTGCCTGCTTTCTATGTATCTTTGCATGTAATAAAGCTATTTATAGCTCCTTCTGCATTTATGAACGACTTAAGTTAAAAATGCATTGATTGTTTCATTTATGTACCTTAAAACCAGGCATTTTATTTTAACGATTTAAATCGCATTTCGATTCTAGGATTACTTGAAATTCAATTTCCTAGTATTAAACAAAATTATTTTACTTTAAACCCTGTTATACTAAACTTTCGAGCAAAAAATTGATTTTTATTTTATAAACATTTAAATGATTTCAACCATAAATTGTACGTTTAGATAGTTCAATGACTTTGTTATTGGTTATAGGTTGGCAGTCAATAAATTAATTACACAAATGTTAATAAAACACACTCTTTGTTCTGTATAAGATTTTCCATATGAAGTGACCAGCTGTTATTAGTCCAATTCAAAAGATCATTTAAACTTTCGATAAGTTCTCTCTTAAGCTACAGTCACACATACGGATATGTCCGTGCGTTGATGTACGGTGCGGATAGGATTAGTCTGTGGGTGTATAACTACTGAGCAGTACGTCTTAGTACGGGAAAAATGGTGAGAAACAGGAAACAAACAAAACAATTCAGGACGCGAATAAATACGGATAGGTACGAGGTACTACGTTGAATTACGTTTTACTGCGCCTTGCAACTTGCCCAGCGCACGGAAGGGTCTGCGGTAAACTACGTTGAACTATGCTTAAGTACGAGCAGCCTCGGATAACTACGTTCGGCTACGGCGAGGTACGTAACAGCACGGATAACTACGTTGAAGTACGTTTAACTACGGATGAAAAAGTTTCAGCCAAGTTGAACTAATGTCACGCTCATATGGCTACGGTTCGCTCAAACTTATGTGCATGTTCAAAAGTTCAGAAGGATGAACAGATAAGGCTAGTAATTCCGATGTATACTATCACAATAATAATTCGATGCGGATATATGAAATCGACAAAATAAATACAAACCTCAACATTAGTGTAAAATTTATGTCTGTACATAATATATTCACCACCGTTTTCTGGTGTTCATACGTTCTGAAAAAAAGTTAGATATAAAAGTCATACATATTTTCGTTGTTATAAGTAACGTAGGTGACATCACTTCTAAATTTATACATAAACTTGTTGGTTTATTTTAGCTGAAATATTGTTTTCCGTTCAGAAAGTAACATATTTCTATGTTACATTAAAATTCATTTTAAGTGTAAAATCTAGTAAACGGAATGTTGTCAAAGTGTTATATACTATGCTGATGGATTGCCTGTCACGTCTTTTAGCGGAATGTTGATAAGACGGAAGTAAACTCCAATAAACTTTGTCGATAATACCATGCATTTTTTTCGTTGATTTTTATATATATAATTTTTCGAGCGCAAGAAACAAATTTTTGAAAAATAAAAATAATGCACAATTTCGGCAGAATTACTTTGACTCAAGAAAAGTGTACAATAAAGTTAAATTCCGCGAAAAGAATAAGTATAAAATTGATGAGGGAAAGAAAATCGCGGATATCGCTAAATCTAAACCTAAACAATTCTGGAAACATGTAAAGAAACAATACAAAAAGCAAAATATACAGTCAGATAATTTAAATTTAGACGATCTTAGCAATCACTTTCAGACTATGTTCGGGGATAAAAATGCCAATTTACAAAATTTAGATATACACGACCAATATGATGAAGAATTAGACGTAGAAATTTCTCCGTTAGAATTAAAGGACGCTGTCTTTTCTCAAAATAATGGAAACAACCCTGGGCTCGATCAATTAATTGCGGAATTATTTAAGTGTTCTTCCGATCTTATAAGCCCTTTTCTTCTTAAATTAGTTAGCAAGATGTTTATGAATGCTGAATATCCAAAATCTCGGGGTGAAGGCATAATTGTTCCTGTTTTTAAAAGTGGAAATGCTGAAGACCCGAACAACTACAGAGGAATAACCCTTATTAATATCTTAGGAAAAATTTATTCTCAAATTTTGCTAAACCGACTTATGAAATGGTCTGTCAAATACGTCAAAATCAATCCGAACCAATTTGGGCTTCAGAAAGGCAAATCAACGGTGGATTGTATTTTCATCTTACAGTCGCTAATTTCAGAAGTATTTAGTGATCGCAAAAAACTTTACTGCATCTTCATTAATTTTGAAAAATGTTATGATAAAATAGATAGGACGCTTCTTTTAAGTAAACTTCTGCATCAAAGCATCAGTTCTAGATTTGTTAGAACTCTTCGAGCTATGTATGAAACCGTAAAAGTTTGTGTTAGACAAAAGACAACGCCTGAGTTTTTCGAATCGGGGATAGGATTGAAACAAGGAGATCCTATTTTTATTTTTCGTAAATGATATGAAAGAAAACATAAATTCAAATTTAGATGGGATAATTAGTGTCAATGAAATCCAGTTTTTCCTTATTATGTTTGCAGATGATACTGCACTGTTTGCGACAGATCCAGAATCACTACAACTTATGTTAAATAACTTAGAAACTTATTGTAACCGATGGTCCTTGAAAATAAATGCAAATCAAACTAAAGTCATGATATTTGAATCGGGAAATAGGGGGACAACGTATGATTTTTACTTAAATAACGTTAAATTCGATATTGTTACATCATTTAAGTGTCCTGGGGTATGTTTCTTTAAAAATAATAACTAGAATTGTACACAGAAACGCTTGGCAGAACACGCATCTTTCTCATTACATAATCTTTTTATCGTATGTAATCAAGTGGAACTACCAGCATCCCAAAAATGTAAACTTTTTTTATTTTTGATAGTCTAGTCAGTTCTATTATGAACTATAGTGCCGAGGTTTGGGGTTATCATGAAGGTAAAGATATTTAACTTATTCATACCAAATTCTGTAGAAAAGTTCTCGGGGTAAAAATATCAACTAACCGGGATTGTTTATACGGGGAGCTTAGTAGATACCCGATGTATGTACAAAGGCAAATAATTATGATAAAATTGTGGCTTAAAATCTTAAACATACCAGAAAGAAGTACAGTTTTTAATGTGTACAGCATGTTAAGTACAGATGCGGATAATCAAAATAATGATTTGTTTGTTTGTTTTGGGTTTAACGCCGTTTTTTCAAGAGTCTTTCAGTCGTGTAACGGTGGGCAGTTAACCTAACCAGTGTTCCTGGATTCTGTACCAGTACAAACCTGTTCTCCGCAAGTAACTGCCAACTTCCCCACATGAACCAGAGGTGGAGGACTAATGATTTCAGACACATTGTCGTTTATCAAATAGTCACGGAGAACATAAGCCCCGCCCGAGGATCAAACTCGCGACCCCGCGATCCGTAGACCAACGCTCTTACCTACTGAGCTAAGCGGGCGGGCTTCAAAATAATTATAATGGTTCAAACTGGGCATATCACATAAAACAATTGCTTGATGAAATAGGAATATCAAATGTATGGCTAAGCAAGAAGCAAATGAATGTCAGTTTTCAGGTTATTAAACAACGTATTCTTGACAATTATATGCAGAGGTGATATGCAAGTATCAACAATTCTAGATGGCTTATATCGTATGCGTGTTTTAAACACGATTTTATTTTTAGAAACTACTTGAATTTTATATCAGACAAGTGTTTAAGAATTGCATTGAGTAGGTTCAGAACTTCTTCGCACAGTCTAAACATCGAAACTGGAAGATATAATAACATAGATAGAATAAAAAGATTATGTAACAATTGTAACATGAAAATATTAGAAGATGAATGTCATTTTTTGTTAGGTTGTCCCAAGTTTAGAAATTTAAGACAGAAATATTTTAAAAGATACTATTGCCACTGGCCAAATATGTTTAAATTTGAAAGCCTTATGTCCGAACATAATAAAAGTACTGTAAATAATTTAGCAAAATTTATATACTTCGCAAATAATTTAAGAATTTAAAGGATGAATAGTATGATTTATAATTCTCTGACAACTTTCTTTTATATTTTATGGTGTTAATGCATCACTTCAAGTTCGTAATTGTATATGTTTGTAAATGATTGGCTATATACACCTTTCAGGTGTTTAATGCTGAATAAAATGTTGTTGTTGTTGTTGTTATATTAAACCAATTAAGCTTTAAAATCAGGTCAGTTTCAAAACTGTCGCGACAGCCCTAAAATAAAAAAAACCTTACAATTAGACATAATTCAGAATTATTTGACTTCACATAAAAGATATGCAGTATCGAGTCGTGAAACAAATCCGAGAGTCTCTCCAAAACACATGTTTACAACGGACAAAAATTACCTTTGGTCAAAAGTATACATATGGGGATCATTTCTTGCAGTGCAGATAGAGCCGCGCCATTCTGTATGTGTCTCAGGTAAGACATCAACCTGGCAAAGAAAATTAATTAAAATGAATAATAGACATTAGATATTCAGACATTTTTATACACGTAATATATGCCATCGTCATATTTGTTTAAAGTATTTTCATAATCTGCATATCACAGGAGATACCAGAAACGTATAACGTAATTAAAATATCTAAACATTTATCAAAAGCAAATGTTTGTTATCTCGAAGAGTTTATATTACTATCAACAGCATTCTTTCTGCCGTAGTCCCTTTATTGGAACCAGTGTAGTTTTTCTTGTTCTTTGTGATTGTTTATAGCAGAGACATAGGGATCTTAGGACATTACAATTTCATTACTAAATATATTACCCGAGAGTTGTTAATTTTCTTTGTTGCGTTCTTTTCTTCAAAACGATCTTATTAATGATTTATTTCACTATCACAAAAACAGTGCGGTTGATGCAAAATGTCTCATGTACATGGACTCAGTATTGTTATTAGTTTTATTTTGAGATCACTGACTTCATTCAGTATTAACATAATCCTAGACTAACGCGTCAGCCTTTGCTAACGTGCGCTGCATTTTCCATTTTGTCAACACCCATAATGAAAAGATATATATTTTCTAGGTCTTTTATTATTTCAATAATTTTCAAGGAAAGGATCTTCTTACAGATTTATTTTTCTTCAGTACTGATATGGTATATAAGAACAAAGATTACAAGAAAGCGTTTGTATATTTGTGTAATATTCTTATAGGTCTCCGATGGCAGATTGACATATCTCCTAACAATTTTTTTTTCTGATGTTTCATGCAGATTTTAAGTCATTACTTCATTATTACAGGAAATCCGTAAAATAATCTATGTTTGCATTGTCACGAACCGCGTCGTTAACAAAAGAAAAAAAAAAAAAAAAAAAACAAGCAGGAGAATTTGCAACACTCAATATGCTTCTGCTTCTACTTCAAATAAATGTCTCGACAATCTATTTTTCTTTGTTCTTGGTCAGCAAACAGCTTCATAATATTTAAAAAAGAACAATGTCCACTTAAGTTGTTCAGTTGCATCTTTGACAAGTAGACGCAAGCAGAAGGTAAAATGCCCGTTCAGTAGAGCGTCTACTAGATTTTAACATTACGTACTGCTGTGTTAAGTGTCCGTAAAGAACAGATATATCGGCGTTTAAGGAAGTCGTTAAAAGAAGTAAGAGGTGTTGAACTTTACATTACCTCTCATGAATAGATTCAATCAAACCATGTCTGCCTTTTTGTGCTTGGTTGAAGTATATGCTTCCAAATGATCTGTTTTACAGATTTTATTAACAAACATAGTAAAAGCATTTTTTTTGAGTCAAAGATCAATGAAAATATTGTAATATCGTTCAATAGCTTATACCACAGTCACACATACGGCGCAAATAGCTACGTCTAGCTACGGATAGAAACGTAGTTACCCGTATCGATCCGTACCTGAGCCGTAAGGATTGGTACGAACTGATACGGATTAGTACTTTTAGGTACGTCTCAGGTACGTATCAATACGAATAGATACGGATTACTACGTTTTTATCCGTGGCTAGACGTAGCTTTCCGCGCCGTATGTGTGACTGGGGTATTACATTTTAACACAAAGTTAATTTTCACCTTAATCTATACTGAACTTATCGTTAATTTACCAATGAATACACCCTTATACCCCAGTCACACATACGGCACGGATAGCTACGTTTAGCGACGGAAAGAAACGTAGTAATCCGTACCTGAACCGTACCTTAAAGCAGTAATTCGTATCAACCCGTACCAATTCGTACCAACCCGTACGGCTCAGATACGGATCGATACGGATTACTACGTTTCTATCCGTGGCTAGACGTAGCTATCCGCGCCGTATGTGTGGCTGGGGTATTAGTAGCTTGGAAACATTCTTGAAATTAAAAATTACCTACACTTATCACAGATAGTTTGTAAGCTTTCCTCCACAGCTTCAGATATCCCAAATCAACTGCTGGTACTGACAAGTAAATTTTGAAGTGTCCAGCTACTCCATATTGTCCTGTTTCAGCCACACTAATGTTCACCCGAGAAATTTGACCTACTTCACGGTTTGTAAGAAACGAATCGCATCCGTCTTGGAATGATGGCATACCTTCAAGAATTACCAGTGGATTTATGTTTATTTGCAGAAAACAGCAAACTTTTAAAATCTTATGAATTTATAACAATGAACATACTTCGTTATACTGTCTGTTATACTGCTTGTGGGAGTTCTTGCTTTTATGATTCGATACAGTTTTATAAAACTTTAAGGTTAATTTTGAAATATAACCTATGAATACGTTGTATTCCGAAACTTTAAAACCAATGAAATATTTGGTTTGCTTTAATCTACTTTTTAAACACTTTTTTTTGTATTTTATTTACTTGAAAAACATTAGAAAATGTTTATACTTGAGCAAGTTCCATATTGCGGAGAAAAATACTGTAGTCGAACATTGCAGCTACTCTGGATAAACTGGTTGAATACTTTATCCTCTGTATAACAAATGATTGGTATTGAATTCAGTAGCTCTACTGACTTTGTTTCGCCTTTTCTCAAGCTTATATATGGCGTGAGAACTTCAATGCCGAAGAATAAAGGTTTTGAATAAGTTGATAATGTCCCTGGTAGCCCATCAGGTGTCCTGAAAGCCCTCAAGGCACATGATATCTGAAAACAAACAACTGTTTTGTTGTACCTGAAAGCGAAATTGTAAAATGTGTTGTTTTGTCATCTGCAATTTGCAGTTGTTCCATGTATGCAAATTTTGACACAGACAGATATTCTACAATGGATCGTTTCTTTGTTTATCTTTTACCTGTAAGTAATTCTTTACAAAGTCATTTTACTTTTTAGAAACATAAATGAAAAGGGCCATAGCAAATACTAATTTGATCATTCTGTTGCATTTGTTTTGCTCTAAAATTCTATTTATGGAAAAGCAAGCGATAATTTCTATTACATATTAGAATAATTCTGTATCATAGATAGCTACAAACAAAATGACAAGAGTAGGGACGGACAAATGGAAACAATAGCCCATTTCATACTACAGAGGGGCGAAAGAAAACCCCCTCTAATACATACATTAACGCCTAAACCGATATCATTATCCTCAAAGTCGCTTTCTGTTAGTCTCAATCCATCAAGACTGGAGTTTTTGAAAAACTGTTTTGTCAGTGTTATTTGAGAACTACCCTCTATGCGCCACTTGACTTGATAATAAAAATCTTCTTTTGTTGATGGATTAAACTTGCACATGAAGGTAACACCTTTTTCGTTCGTGACTGGTGTTGTCGATAGACTGTCAGGTACGAACGTCGGGGCAGGTTCTGTTAAAATAGATCTCTAAAATAGAACTCATTTACCTCCCTTACTGTTACTTAAGTGATTGTATCACTGAATTAGACGACACGGCTTCACAAATAGTTACATGCATGTACAGTGATCGGCACATGATTATTATTGACTTATTTTGATTAAACTGAAGAACGTGTCCTCTACAAATATTGAAGCTAAGTGCATAATTTACACAAAATGTTAAAAAAGTTATACACAGATAATAGGTCAACTAAGCTTAATGAAGTGAAGTGTTACGCTATTATTTAGCTCACCTTCTGATCCGATTCCTGAAATATAAGAGTATATAATTTAATATAATTTAGAGCTTAGTCGTTTATTTAATTATCATTTTAAAGTATCCAATCAACAAATATGTAGATTTTGAAACCTGGTGATCCCAATTTGTTTGTACCATTTGAAAGAGTTGTGCATGCTGAGCAAGAATTAGTAAATAAAATTACCATAAATGATATGCAAGAATCATTGCAATCATGATTTTTGACTGCGAAATGATAATTCTTACTCTGTAATAACTGGGTTTCTGTTGAAGTGTCACTGACAAGTATAAAGTAAAAATAATATTTCACTAACATATTTTTGTCATGTAATTTATATTTTCTTTTTCACTTTCAAATGTTACCAAAATTTCATGAGCTTACCAGGCATCAATATTTGATATATTTTAATAACACTGGTATATAGAACTGGCTTATTTGCATATTGCGCATAAAAAAATAACCTTAAGACGCATGAAAGGTTTCATTTCCAGACAGTACTTTCCGTGCAGTTTTCAACAGTACATCAAAATAAAACAAATATAGTTTACAGAACAAAAATAAAGGGAAATTTATTGCCGAGTCATTAACGTGGGGTTTAGAATTATTTCATGTAAGGAAGCCATCCATTTGACTGGAGGAATGTAGACGAAGCAGTAGCCTAACTTTTCGTTTCAACGTTCTTTGTAAAACAAATGTTTATTCACAGGCTGTATTTACCAAAGCAGTATCCACTTTCTTCGTTACTCGTTGGCTTCAATTTGTAAACATAGAATTCATCATTGCAGTTCTTCATCTCTATATCATACGTTTCATGGTTGTCTCCTACTTGAGTTGCCTTGATTTCTGCACTTTTATTAGCACCGAGTCTCTCTGTCCAATGAGACAACAGTTGAACAAAGATATAGATTCTTACTTTGTTATTTAACGCAAAAGACATCGAATTGTTATGTACTCGAAAGCATGTTTTAGGACAGCGTTTATTTCATCAGGCATTTAGTTTACTGTTAGTATTAGCCTTAGTATAATGATTATAAAATATTTTCTGTCTATGTATCAGGGAGATTTTCCTCAGACAAAAATATTACAGAATACAGAAAAAAAATCATATAGTAGCTAAATTATCAAAATATTAGGTGTTGAGTTTCGACAAATATACAGATACCTGTTGTAAATGAACTGAATATTGGCAGGTGAGTTCCACATCTGTTTTTCGGTGGCGCTTTAACTGGCATGGTGTTGTTACCGACGTTATACCAACGAAACGGTAGTTTCGAGTCGTTGATAGACTTTGGTAGATGTTGTGTGTTAATATTTACATATCGCATTTCCAAATTAGGTAAGCGTGCAGCTTCTGCTGCATTGCATGGGTCTATTGTCTTGTAATCTAGAAAAAAATGACATTAACAACACGATATCATTATTATAAATGTTGTTACACTAATAATGTTACATAGCCAATACAGAGTTATCATATCGTTTTATTAATGCCGCTGTTTACAAAGCCGTTCAAACAAAAAAAAATATGTGCTTATTTTAACACAAAACGTTTTTACGACAGGAAAATTGGTCGTAAGGAAACGCTTTTCAATATCCCCTTAAATAACTTGTTACTGACCTTTGATAACAGTATTAACTGGAGACAATGTTAGGCACTACAATAAACATGTAAAAAAAGGCATTGATAGAATGTCTTCTTACTCGTGTAAAACAATTAAAAAGTGGTATAGACTAAGTACAACTAGAAGAAAAAACAAATTCCAAGAGACTGATCAGGTTATTACCAGACGCATTTGTTTGGTCTTTCAGTATCATTTACATCCAATACATAATGACTCGTTGTTATTGAGTCTGTTAATTTTGCTTAAAACATCGGATGAAGTTGAACTTTATTATATAATGCTAATTAATGAAACCCATTATAATGAAAAAAAAAAAAAACAAAAACAAAAACCAACAACATCTAGAATAGATGAAAATATATATAAGAGCAGCAAGGTATCAATTTTTGGAAACATGTTGAAGGTTATTTTACTGAACCAAACAATTGAAGTAGATACTCCAATATTTTAAAAAAAATAATGTTTCAAAATTAATTTACAGCATGTTATAGCGATGTCTTCCTTATGTTCGCAATTATGTGTTCCCCATTCTCTTGATCTGCATTCCGAGATATCTTTTTCTATACCGAGACAGCTGAGATCATCTATCAATATGTTTCCTGTACCTGGTTCGTGTACATAGCCGGGTGCTTCGTGGGCATTTGTATAAACCTTGCTGTAAAATGTATGCATACAAATGTATTAATGGAATGCAAATTTCTTCTAACATACTAGAACTGCTGGTTAGTTCAATCCTAGTTTATTTTAAACAATACAAAAATATTTTCATATCTACAAATGCATGTTATTAATTATTGAATAGTTACACTGATGCTTAGTATTCCTTACCCGAATGGAATTCCTAGCATGTTACAAAGAACCTGGGCATCGCTTTCATCGAACTGATCATCACATACTGTACCCCATTCATCATCATACTTTACTTCTACTCTCCCACTGATGCTTTGATTTTTATTCAAGGCTGCCTTCACTTCTGTTTTTTGATTCATTAGCCTTATGCTTGTGACTGGCCCTATATGAGAAATTAAATTAATCATAGGCTGTTGCAAAATAAACAAAAAAACATCTGTGACTATCTGTGAATGAACATTTGGGAAGTGCATTGTATGCCTCTAAAGGTGGGCATATTAAAATCGCATTGCCCGTGTGCGGGTGTGTGTGTGTGTGTGTGTGTGTGTGCGCGCGCGCGCGCGCGCGTCTGTGCGTCATTACGTCTGTGTTTGTCTGGGCTGTAACTCTATCATCCATAAAGGGATTTTGAAATTACTTGGCATAAATGTTCATCATAATAAGACTCAGACCCCTACCTCAAAGGTCGGGTCACTTTTAGAGGTCAAATGTTAACAAAGTCTGTTTTTTGTCCGGTTCATAACTCTGCTATCGATAAAGGATTTTAAAATTACTTAGCATAAATATTTACCATAATGAGACAATGTGTCAAGCGCCAGACTCAGATCCCTAGCTCCAAGGTCAAGGTCACAATTAGAAGTCAAAGGTTAACTGTGTCTGTTTCTTGTCCGGTTTATAACTCAATAAGGATTTTGAAATAACTTGGCGCAAATGTTTACCATTATGAGACAATGGGTCATGCGCAAGACCCAGGCCCCTAGCTGTAAGGTCAAAGTCACATTTAGAGGTTTAAAGTTTCTTGTCCGATTCATAACTCTGCCGCCGATGAAGGGATTTTAAAATTACTTAGCATAAATTTCCCATATGATCTGATGACTTGTCAAGCGCAACACCTAGATCCCTAGCTCCAAGGTCAAGGACACACTTAGAAATCAAATCGAATGGTCTATTTCTTGTCTTGTCCATAACTCTGTCAATTATCAGGGGATTTGAAAATAATTTGACACAAATGTTAACCATATTAAGAAAGTGTGTCGCGCTTATGACCAGGGTCTCTCACGTCAAGGTCAAGGTCACAATATGATTCATACCTAAACTATTATGGCATACTTTGCGCAGATAACTGTAGCATTCTTGGACACGCTTTTGGGGCATTTGTCACTAATAGTGACAGCTCTTGTTTCAATATAAAAATAGACTGTATTTGGAAGTTCATTGTTTAAAGCAGTAGGATTTTCAATATGTAATTTTCACTGTTAAGGAACTTGAACGTGTAAGAATATAAATTATATAAAATCGAATATTATCTAAAAATATGAATTAATAACGATATAAAAATGTAAAACTATAATAAAGAGATGCGCTGCACTATATTAAATTGTAAAAAATAAAATAATGAGTTGTAAAACACTCTCATTGTCACGTAATAATTTTTCGTGTGGCGTTAAAAATATCTGTTGACGCGTAAGACCACATCATATTGACTATCTTCTTTTCGTGTTTTTATAGAAAAAAATGGAGCAAGCAAGTGAGTGCTTGTGGAGCGATACAATTAAGTACAAATGATTTGAAACTCAAACAATGTTATTGTCATTGAATTACATACGCTTGACTAAAGCTATAACTGCACACAAAGAAATAAAATGCACTTTCATTTAATTCAGTAAAATGTCAGTACTTAGTACTTTATTTATTCTTCTAATGCATGCACTAAATCCTGTTTTGTTCAGACTATTTTGTTTCATACTGACTTTCAAATTTCAGAACGTCATTTGTGGCATGTTTCATGTATATCGTCGTGTTTAAACGTTCCTTATACTCTATCAACATAGGTTGATTTTGATGATAAATTCAAACAACATGAATCAACGTATTTTGAGTAAAAAGTCCTTTGACTTTTTAGTGATCCGTATAACAATTAGAAAAGAACATTATGAAAGCCATTGTTATGAAAATAAAGTGGAAGTATTAATGTCAGTTCCAAATCCGCATATTAATGGGTTTGCCGGTAATGTTAGTCAACTCTGCCGCTCAAGTAGACTTATCAGCAAAAAGACGTGATGTTCTATCAAGACTCTTTTTTTCCGTGCGAGCATTTTTATCAATGTCGAAGCGGAAAATCTGACGAACAGAAGGTCAAAGTGGTGTGTGAAAAAATAAAAACATTTTCCCTCGTGAAAACCATATATAAAAGATTTACTTGTTGCTCCACCACTCTCGAAACATTTGGACTTGATGTTCACTCATTGAAAGCTATTTCTATGTTACTTTAAAACAAACAAATTTCCTCTGCACGTGTATGCGATACAAAGAAGAATTCAAAGTAGTATCATTCCGCACCTTGAATTTATATGTTCATCAAATCGTTTAACACACTTTAAATAAATAGGCAGAAACTACAGAAAGCGGTTAGTGAGTTATATTGTATATACAGGTGCGTTACAAATGTTTTGTACATAATAGTATGCCTTTATTACAAAAGTCCTTATCATCCTCCAAAATAAAGTCAGTGGTTGAAAACTATAATTATTGATATATCAAAATACAAAATAGAACATAAAAATAAAAATTTATTGATCTGTTTCGATTGCTGTAATTCAAAACTGATTATTTTTCTCAACTTAAATTCAATACCGCATAAATTGTACATAATACATATTTTATCAGAATATCTTTTCTTTAAAAAGATTATGTCTCATATGACATATCTAAATTTGTACTGATTTCATGGAAATAAAACAAACATCATTGATGTGCGTGAACTTAGCCAGAGCAGCCAGAGTAGCCAGAGTTTAGCCAGAGTTCAGCCAGAGTTAAGCCAGAGTAGTCAGAGTTCAGCCAGATTTCAGCTAGATTTTAGCCAGAGTAGCCAGAGAAGTCAGAACTCTGGTTACTCTGGCTAGTCAGGATTTTAACATGTTTTTGCTACTCTGGTCAGCCAAAGTAGCCAGAGTAACCAGGTCCTATGTTCACAAATGTTTTTCAGTCTTAGCTGAATTTGATTATGAAATCTAATAATTCAGCCGTGCCATGAGAAAACAAACATATTGGCTTTGCGACCAGCATGGATCCAGACCAGTCTGCGCATCTGCGCAGTCTGGTCAGGATCCATGCTGGTCGCTTTTAAAGAGTATTGGACTTGGAGAAACTGTTAGCGAACAGCACGAATCCTGACCAGCGCGGATGCGCAGGCTGATCTGGATCCATTGTGGTCTCAAACCCACTATGTTGGTTTTCTCATGGCGCGACTCATATGTCATTTCTATCTGAATAGCATGTTTAAAACTGAATTTCAAGTTAATAACTATTTTCAAGTGGCTATTTATAGTAGCCATAGTAGCTAGAACTCTGGTTACTCTGGCTGGCCTGAGTAGGCAGAGTTCAGCCAGAGTAGCCAGAACTCTGGTTACTCTGGCTGGCCGAGTTTATTAGGATTTTAACATACCAAAGCAGAGTAACATCAATCCTTGAAACCTAAATGGCAGACACTAGAACATAGAAGAATACATGCATCCAGAATAATGTTGTACAAATAAGCATTAATCAAATCATTCAGTTTTAGTTTTTATATTGCATATGCCATGTTTTTTTGTGATTTTCCTACATATCTGCGATATGTCACATGTTTAATTGTTAAGCGCCCTTGAACGTATATTTTATATTAAATGGGCGCTCAACAAATCTGGATTAATAATAATAATAATAATAATAATAATAATGATAATGATAATATAACAATAATGATAATAATCTCATATACTAAGTTTTTTCTGCAATGGATGCAATATGGTGTTACAGTATTTTAATTGTGGGCGAACGTATGTTTTAAGGCAGTTTCTTTAATACTTTTGTTATTTCAATGTACATTGTACATATTGTTTAATAAATCTGAGAGTGTTACTAGCTTTTGAAGATGTAATTTCAATATGTGTTTCCAAGTTAAGACATCACTAATAGTAATTCCAAGATACTTAGCATTTCCTGTAGTTTTTAGTTCTTGATTAAATTATTTAAATGGAAAGATATTTTTTCTCATTTTTTTTTGAGATTCCTATTACTTCGCATTTATCGGGATTGAATTTCATAGACCAATTACGTTCCCATTCTTCTAATTTTGTCAGATCACCTTGAACTTTGTAAGAGTCTATTAACGAGCCTATGTTGAGGTATATGATAGTGTCATCATCACATAAGCGTATTCTACCTTTAACAGAGTCAGGAAGGTCATTGATAAAACAAAGGAAGAGACAAGGACCCAACACTGAACTTTGAGGAACCCCCTGATAGAACTGATAAAGAGTGTGAGCCTTCAGCTGCTACAGATTGAGAACGGTTACTAAGGAAAGATTGAATCCAGGATTGAGAGATTCTGTAGACACAAAGTTTCACGATTTTATAGAGAAGGAGTTGATGATCGATCTTGTCGAAAACTTTCGAGAAATCCATTGCAATGAGACCTGTTTGTTTCCAGATTGAAGATTGTCAAAAGTTTCTTGTGTAAAGGATAATAGTTGAGCCTCACAGCTATGTTTGGAACGAAAGCTATACTTGAAAGGTGTGCGAAGATTGTTGACTATTTTGGTTCTCTCAAGGTTGATATTTTTGTGTTTTATGTATCAAGTGATTCATAAAACGGACTTCTGCCAGAGTAGCCAAAGTTTCAAGGGCTTTAACATGGTGCAAAATGACACTTTTTTGTACCCTCAGGTTTTTTTAGTGTTTCATGCATCAAGTGATTCATCAAACGGACTTCAAAGAATTATCTTATTTATCAGTTAGCAATCCTAAATCTGTTTAATCCAAACACTTTCAATATCGTTTCATACACGTACACAAGTAATACCGGGTTAATACAACATGGAATGTTGATTGTCTGACGGCATAAGGTGACCACAATCAATTTATGAATCATGGCATTTTGCGTTTTGATCGGCATGTCACAGGTACCTACCTTTTTCCAAGGGTTTAGATGAAATACCGTTATTAAGCCGTTTTAAGTGTATGTGTTCATATGTCAACATTTCGTCAACTTCCACAACTTTAAAATGCAAATTTCAGGAATTGGTTGCTGTTAACAAGTATGAAAAATTTATTCTCCAATTTCTTAAGATTATGTCTTCAAGTTAATTTATTTGGTACAAATTCAAGGCAAACACTGAAGTTAAATGAATAAGAAACCAGAAGCCTTCACATAAATATTCTTTATTTTTACTCTCAAAGTTATATGGAATTCACTGCAATTGTTTATGATATCAATATAAACAAGAGGACCCATATGGTCCTGAATAAGGTCCTGAATCGCTTACCTGGACCTTGTGGGTTATGACAGTCATAGTAAAATTCACAATTTGTAATTGTTAACTCTAAATTCTGGGCATTCTGGAAATTTTAAACAAATATTGTATAAGATTAGAAGTATTTTGATAATCCACAGAGAGAGACTAACATTGCCTTGAGGGTGGTGATTCAATCAAGTTTGAAAGAACTCCATTATAATTTTTTCTAATTTACATGCAAAATATTTCAGCTCTTACCCTTGTGGCTCTGAAAAAGATTTTTGCTATGTAAGTAAATCATGTTGTTTTTTTTATATATAAAACTTAAGTAGGAACCATTTTGACTCTGGAGTATTGATTTGAACATGTAAAATATCTTAACTCTTGTCATTGCAATTCTTTTGAGAAGATTTTAAAAGATTTTCCTGTAAGAATTGCAAGCTCATTAGCACAAGCGGGGGGCAATTTTGACATCAGGAGGACATGATTTGCTCACTTTTAAGAGGGGCATTCACTAGGCCATGCTACATACAATATATATATAGTCTGGGCCTAAAGGAAAATAAGAATATTTTTATAGGATTAAATATATTACTCTATGTGAAACTTAAAGCCCCAAGCAGATCCAATATGACCCTGGAGTCCATGATTTGAACAATTTTGAAAGAGATGTACTTGCCAATGCTTTTTGCAGACCAGCGGGAAGTTAGCAGTAGAGCAGAAACAGCAGTAACAGCAGTATTACTGCTACTACTGCCGGAAGTTATAGCAGGAGCAGCAGTATTACTGCTATTACTGCTAGAACGTTATAGCAGTAATAGCAGTAATACTGCTGTTACTGCTGTTACTGCTCTACAGCTTACTTCCCGCTGGTTTCTTGCAAAATATCTAAGCTCTGGGTCTTGTGATACTTGAGAAGATTTTTAAGGTTTTACAATATAAAATGGAATAAGGACTGAGTTCAGTCAAAGAGCCTGACTCAATCTGATAGACAAGACAAATGTTGATCACAAAACCTCACCTTGTCACACAGTGACACGAGCTAAACAATTAAAGTATAATGTATGAGGGTCATTCAATATATAATGGTAACTATTAAATATCATTTAATCTGACTTAGTCTTACCTATCAATTTTGTTCAGTAATGTAAATTGACTTTTCACCATTTTCACACCGTTATGTACGGCGTTCCGTTTGGAAATCGTGACTTCTTATTTAATACTAAACCGCGATGCACGATGGTACGATGATACACATGATACATATAAAACACTGAAAAGTCAAACCTGAGAATACCAAAAGGGTCATTTCGCAATAGGTATTACAGTATTTTCTCTGGCTATTCTGGCTAGCCAGGGTAGCTAGAACCAATGGACATCTCGGAAATTCTAGCTGTTCTGGCTAGCCAAAGTAGCCAGAGCAATTGACATCCTGATTACTCGGCTACTCTGGCTGAACTCTGCTTACCCTGGCTAGCCAAAGTAATCAGAGTTCTGGCTACTCTGGCTTAACTCTGGCTGAACTCTGGATACTCTGACCAGCCATAGTGACTAGAGTTATAGCTACTCTAGCTACTCTAAATAGCCGCTTGAAAACAGTTATTAACTTGAAATTCAGTTTTAAACATGCTACAAAATGTAATTAGATAGAAATGACATATGAGTCGCGCCATGAGAAAACCAACATAGTGGATTTGAGACCACAATGGATCCAGACCAGCCTGCGCATCCGCGCTGGTCAGGATCCGTGCTGTTCGCTAACAGTTTCTCCAAGTCCAATACTCTTTAAAAGCGACCAGCATGGATCCTGACCAGACTGCGCAGATGCGCAGGCTGGTCTGGATCCATGCTGGTCGCAAAGCCAATATGTTTGTTTTCTCATGGCACGGCTCAATTATTAGATTTCATAATCAAATTCAGCTAAGACTGAAAAACTGTTGTGAACATGGGACCTGGTTACTCTGGCTAACCAGAGTAGCAAAAACATGTTAAAATCCTAGAAACTCCGGCCACTCTGGCCAGCCAAAGTAACCAGAGTTCTGGCTACTCTGGCCGAACTCTGGCTACTCTGGCCAGCCAGAGTAACCAGAGTTATGACTTCTCTGGCTGAACTCTGGCTACTCTGGCCAGCCAGAGTAAACAGAGTTATGACTTCTCTGGCTGAACTCTGGCTACTCTGGCCAGCCAGAGTAACCAGAGTTCTGACTTCTCTGGCTACTCTGGCTGAACTCTGGCTGAACTCTGGCTACTCTGGCTAAACTCTGGCTGAACTCTGGCTACTCTGGCTGCTCTAGCTAATTTCACGCACATAAATCATTGCCTAGCTCTTCTTATAACCGCAGGTAAATAAGAAACTGTAGTGCACTAACTACAACATTCCATGGTATATTTACTACTGATTTTTTTTAAGAAGTTAGTAAAGTCGCAGTATCAGATGTTTTCATATTTTTTAAGAATATTGCATGGACATATATCAATAATGTCTCATAAGTATATGTTAATTTATATGGTTTAGAAACATTGATTTTTGAAGATACTGTGCCAAAAGTCTTTATCATGAAATGTTCATAAATCTTTAGACTTTCAATAGGTATGATCGAAGGATGTGTGATAATTTCTAGAAGTAAGCATCTTATGACAAAATATAAAATAAATATTTTAAATTTTGAGTTTTGATTGACAGTATTTATCAGATATATCAAAAACCTCTTTTCATGTGTCAATCCTTGCATTTTGATATTCCGTCCTTTCATTTATATCATATTCGGTTACATACTAGTTGGTAAAGATTTTTGCAATTGATGCGTATGATTTTTACTAACATTTTGAAACACACCAGATTTTTATGGACTTCCGAGGGTAAACCAAACTTGATAAATAGCTAAATAATTTACACGAAAATCGTATAAGAAGACAAGCTGGATAGGACAATATACTTACGGCAATTTATAGCAGCAATAGTTTGCGTATCACAAAAAGGTACTTTTGTGGTCCAAGTTGAAGATCCGCATCTGAACAAGTCTTCTTCGTTTCCGCTGCAACCAAGATTCCCTACTGTAGGTGTCCCGTTCATTCCAAAGTTCTTTCCCTTGAAAATGCTAACATGTTGTGCCCTGTTCAATATACAAATTACTACACATGAATCGTAACAGATAGCAATCAAGCAATCAAACAGTGTATTACTCTCTAATGACAACATTTTGAATCCCATTCAAAGAAACTCAGAAATAGATAATTAATATTTTATAAATTATACTATATACATTCCTGAAATGACCTGATTTGTTGCAAGATTCTTTTATTGGTGGTCCATGATCGTTCCAAGATCCCAACAAAGGAAAGTTCCTCCCATATATATACCAGGAATATATGACGATACATTACGTAGTAAACAGAACAGAATAAGGTTCCAACAATCATACCAGGTATTTTAAGGACATGTATATATATATTGATAGAGAGTATTTATACCAACTAAATCACCCCCACAATATACCAGAACAGTCACGGCAAAACGACTAGCAGTACAAACGAGCCCGAACATGTCTCCGCAAGTTCAATTACCCAAAAAGATTAGTTTCGATGCTGCTTTATATACACCCGAATTGGACTATACACTCTCACTTTTTCAACATTTGCATATATACGCAAATTTCTGGTTTCCATGTCCCATAAATCAGTGGTGACATTTTAATCTTTTTAACTAATTCAGACCAGAGAAGCTACATTTCATTTCCCATACGTGATATCCGCTAGGATACAAGATCACATTTTAAATTATTATATAGTAGAGAGAATTTACACGAGCTAAATCACCATCACAATATACCAGAACAATTACGACAAAGCGCCTAGCAGTACAATCGAGCCCGCACATGTCACGGCAAGTCCACTAACCCAATAAGATTAATTTTGGACGAGACAGCCTTTTGAACAAAATTCCTGAAACTGTTTGCCCGAGCTTTCTCTGCATTCTATGTACTGCTTTGTAAAATTAAAGATATATCTACATTAACAAAAGCAATATATCAGTCTTTCATTTTATCAAGTATAGACATAAACAAGAAATGTCTTTAAAAATGATGGTCGGCGAATTGTAATAAGGAAAGAAGTTTATGAATTTTTCATCTAACATTCATCTTTCATCTAACATTTTTCAAATTACAAAACTAAACACCACACTTTAACAATTTAAATGGTTCTCTTTTAATTTTTCGCAAAGGTTTCGTAGGGTTGCAATTTTGTTTCGTTTAACCTTAGACGAATAATTACAGCAGTAGTTTGATGAAGATTCATGAAGTGGTTCATGAGAAGAGGTCATTAAACGTGTTTATATTTTTAGCTAAATTGGTCACTATCCCCATTTGTAACAAAATAGCAGGAGACCTTACGATATTGTTACACATCGAGTTTGATAAAAATCCATTACATTTTAGTGGTTAATGCGAAGAAAGGCATATCTACTTTTAGCTATAGTGGTCGCTAATAGGGCCCAAGTTCCTATATAAATAAATTTGGAAGAGGACCTTATAATGATGCTCCAGACCAAGTATAACAAAAATCCACCAAGCTGTTCATGAAACGCTGTATAAAGGCATTTCTAGTTTTAGCTCTAGCACCCCCTAAAAGGAGTCAAATGTCCCAGCTGAACAAAGTTGGCTGCGGGCCTAATAAAGATGCTACAAATCAAGTTTGATTAGAATACATGAGAAAAAATCAATTAAAGGATATTTTATTTATTATTTTTATTTATTTCTAAAATAGGCCAACTGATCCCGCTTTAACAAATGCATATTCGCTATTCATGAATCTATGGACAATGACGTCACACCGATAAAAGTGAAGGTCAAGCAAAACATACAGTTGTAATTATTTCAATAGTTCTGTTTCATAAGCAAAGTTTGACCGTAGTCATATCACATAGATAAATTGTATGCAGCGTACCTTCATTTCAGTGTAATGAGATTCTGTCATTATATAGCATATATATAATGAAACAGATTTCAACTGAGTTCAATATTTGCATACCATACTAAAGAAAAATATTCATATATAACAAATCAGTTAAATAATTTATAACAAATATATCAAAGCAAACACGTACTCATTTTAATATGCAATCTGAATAAGTCACAAAAGCAAGAAACCTTTTCATATACAGACGACAATTGTAACAAGGAAAATCTTTTAAAAAGCACTTCTCTACATAAAAGACTCTTATCACACCCTTATTCATGTGATACGCAGACCGTATTCAGCTCTTTCTTTAATTTGATATATGTTGGTATTTGAACATGTTTTTATCATATTTATTAAACTTACTTATCATATTGAGATATATCAATATTCTTGCTAAATATACAGAGCCAAAGTTAGCTTTAAAACTGTGAACAGCGTCGTTTAGGATAAACGCTTTGTCTACATTTCACTCAGCGTAGCACAATCAACAGAGTGAAAGAAATTGACACTCTCGTCCAATCAGGCAGAGCGTTGCATAAATCTTCCATTTTGATAAATTATCTATAATGCGTTATCAAGCAGTTTGATTTGCAAACTGAAGTCACGTGGCATAGGTAACGAAAACGAAATAAGACGGCGTCGCCGAAAAATCGTTTATCAAGTATAGACATAGCAAATGGTACTTTCTTCGAAGAAAAAGTTGTTTGGGTTGACCTGTTGGACAGTTTAACAATTCAGTCTACCCTCATATGTAGAGGACTGAAAATCCCTTTTAGTCGGGTATTATTTATCGTGGTGTAAAGATTGTACGGAACCGATGCGTGGTCAGTGCATGTTTCCTTTGATAAGTGACCTAGTGTATTGTGCCAATTTGCCTAGTACAAGGTTTTGTTCAGTGGTTAGTAAGGCGGTTTTTATTTTGTCTGATATTAATGATTGTCATTTTAAGAAATTAAAAAGGACAGTTTTCACAGGCGGTTTTTATTGACCCACATTTGCTTTGTATTAATTTGTATTAGATAGACGTCATTTAACTGCGAAAAATTGCATAACAGCTTCTTTTGTTGTCCGATCTTAATGCACGTCATTTTAAGAAATTAAAAATGACAGTTTGCACTCCACTCACATTCATCCAGAAAGGAAATGAACATACTCCTTGCAGCCATAGTAAATAACTGCCTATTGTTTTTGTTGAGAATATGTTAAACATCTAGTAATGCCCTGTTCAACTGGCTCAATTCAAAACACATTTTAGCTAATATGTTAAACGTTACTTGAAGTATGCGAACGTTTAAACAAATATATTGTAATTGTCAGTCGTTTCACAGCAACAAATTCAAGTCATCTGATAGTTTTACTCATTTTACGAATACATCCGATTTTTAAAGTAACAAAAGCATAGAAACGTACTTACAGTTTCAAACAAGTAAAACCTTTTTAGCAATATTTGCAAAAAGTATGTATCTACATCCTTATCTTCATAAAAAGTTTCGCTCGTTTTAAGCTTTACTCATACACTTACAGAGTTGAAATTTGTGTAAGATGTAGAAAGTATTTCTGACATAATGATTACATATAACAAATGAAGCAAAATTCTGTACTAATACTTGGCCAAAAGACATATATGTTCATATTTTATAACTCAAACGTGTTTCGGTTTAATTAAAACAAATGTTTTAGATAAATGCAATATGCTATAAAATGTGAGCCAGTTCCTTAAATAAATTTAATTTATACTCGTATATTGCGACTTTTTAAATGTCATGAGGCTGTACACTTTGATTTTGCTGTACCTTTTTACAAGTCATTAATAACATATTTTCTAAATATGTGAAAAATACTATTTGAAAACAACTATGCGTTAGGCTAGAATATTTGGTTAATGTAATAATCTCGTGAAAACTTGCTGAAAGGTAAGTGTCACGATTACTCCAGGACATATTCCTTACATTTTAATACACCTCTATATTCTGTAGTAAACACACACACACACACATACACTCACACACACACACATGCACACACGATCTCCTCTTAAAACACGGTTGTGGTGTAATCAATTGTTAGTTTTGTCCATTATATAAGTTATTGTTCCGATACCGTTCTATACACATGATTATTTTACTATACCTGTCCATTATTAACCTGTAACTGTCCATTATAAAACAATGGATACTTTAAGAATGGACAGGTACAGGTAAATAATGGACGGGTATAGTAACAACCTTGTACGTTGAGAGGTGCGAGTACATGAACTTATGAAATTCGAAAGTTTCGAAATATAAACTGCAACGTTTTACAGAACTTGCAACTGAAATATAAAAAAAACTGAAGAGGGACGTATGACTTTTAAGTTAACCCAAATCGCCCCACACACTATCAGTCAAATGAAAATCGAACAATGTGCCCAAGTAATTACAGAATGTTAGTTTAAGTCTTCAGCCGTTAGAAAGTAGTAAAGTCCTCTTTGTGAACTCGTAAATCACGTTAGAAAAGTATGACGTTTTCAGTATGTCAACATAATGTAAAAACAAGAGCTGTCGGAGGACAGTAATGCTCGACTATTCAACAGAAAACTGAAACTGAAACTGAATAATTTGATTTTTATATTTTTATATAATGTTATATTCAATGGCGTTGTACATAATTATAATAAAAATAAATCCACAACCTAGTCAATTGAATGAATATTAGAGTCGAAAAGGGGGCATAATTTTGTAAAATTGCAAAAAGGGTTATGGAACCTGTACAATGCGTATTAGCTCATGACAATGGACAATTGTGCAAGTTTCAATCCATTCCCATTAGTGTATACTGAGATACCAGCTTACGTACAAAAAATTAATCAACAACTGCTTAGTCGAATAAATGGCATAATGTTGTAAATATGCAAAGCAGAATTATGGAACCTGAGCACTGCATGTCAGATTATCACAATGAACAAGTGTGTGTGACGTTTCAATCCATTTCCATTAGTAGTTACTGAAATACCAGTTTACACATAAAACCTTAATAAAAACAAGAGCTGGCATAGGACAGCAACGCTCGACTATTCAACAGCCTTATCAATTGAATGAATACAAAAGTAAAAAAGGGGGCATAATTTTGTAAAAATGGGAAACAGGCTGATGAAATCTGCTCAGTGCTTATCAGCTCATGACAGTGGACAAGTGTGTGAAGTTTCAATACATTCCCATTAGTGGGTACTAAGATACCAGCTTACATATAAGATTTTAACCAAAAACTGCTAAGTTGTAAAAGGGGCATAATTTTGAAAAAATGCAAAGTAGAGTTACTGAACTTTTGCATTGCATGTCATATCATACGAGCTTACATACAAAAACTTAACCAAAAATTGCTATGTCGAAAAAGGGGAAAAGTAGAGTTATGGAACCTGCACAGTGCATGTCAGATTATGACAGTGAACAGGTATGTGAAGTTTCAATGCATTCCCAGTAGTGGGTACTGAGATACCAGCTTACATACAAAACCTCAACTAAAAATTGCTAAGTCGAAAAAGGAGCTAACTTTGTGAAAAAAGCAAAATAGAGTTATGGAACCTGTGCAATGTAAGTCGGTTAATCACAGTGAACAAGTGGTTACTGAGATACCAGCTTACATAAAAAACTTATCCAAATCGGGACGCGGACGCCGACACCGACGCACGGTTGAGTCCAGTAGCTCTACTAGTCTTTAAATAGTCAAGCTAATTATACAAAATACAGTCATAGAACCTGTGCAATCTTAGTCAGTTTATCACAGTGAGCAAGTGTGTGAAGTTTTCAATCCATTCCCATTTGTGGTATTGAGATACCAGCATAAATACAAAAACTTAACCTAATCGTGACGCCGACGCGGACGCCGACGCATAGATGAAATTAAAAAGTGGAAAACCACGTGTCGCCCAACATGAAATAAACGAAACCTTTGCAGGCTCGATTTGACTGAGCCTGTTCATGGACAGTAGTGGAAGTGCAAGCTACCGTCCACGCCCTCTAGCCCCGGGTTGAGCAGAACTCATTATTTACACATGTTATAAAATACCAGAATGTAATTTAGAGACATCCGCAGATGTATTCATACGACGGTGCACGTTGAACCTTCACTGATGCACAGAGTGCAATTCCATGAAAGGCAGTGTACGTTTCCCAGATAAAATAATGTTTGTGTCCTAAACGAGAAAACAATGGGCAGAATTGAACAAACTGGAGTCCAATAGCTCCACCTATTCTTTGAATAGTCGAACTAAAACACATAATTTTCCTTTCTTTTTCAAATGCTGCAGACCTATCTTTTTCATGCAGTGTCCGTGTAAAATTGGTTAAATTTTTGCCATAACTGACATTTGTTGCAGTCCTACCAAGAAATTTCACCTTTCTACTACAAAGACAAAAAACAACGTAGGTTTCCTAAAGTCCTCCTGCACGTTTCGGTATTACCAGAAAATTTGGCCGTAATAATCTTAATTGAACTTGAATACAATTTTCTTGCAATGACGATGTTATTTATTGTAATAACGAAATATTTTCTCGTTAAAACGAGATATGAGTCATAACGAGTAAAGATCTCATGTGATACGTGTAATTTACTTCTAATAAAATTGATAGAATAACTCGTAATTACGAGATAAGAACGATTGTTTTCTCAATTATTATTAAATAACGATATAAAATACATATACATACATTTTAGAATGTCTTCACCTGGACCCGTCATTTATTAAATTACTTGATTTATATAAAACTGCAAACTGTTAATACATACATTATAAAGCCAAGTTAAATTTTACTTTTTGTAAAGGTACTTCAAATCATTCATAAATATCACAAAACGCGATATTTCGAAACTTTCCTAAGAATCAGCACTGAATATCATTAGTGTTTAAAAACTTTCAATTGCAATAAATATTTTTATGCAATGTAATTTAAATTCCATTTGACTTGGTATTTTTATTTAGCACCGTGACACAAATCAATGAATTGTCTTTGCCTCAAAGAGGACACTATTAGAGACATTGCGCACTGATTTGTCCATTTTTTCACATAATGGACAGTTTTCAGCTTTTCTCCTTTACACATCTAATGCTACAATGCATGATTTTTATCAAGTAAATATGGCCTGATGAAATAAGTTAATGATTATGTTACATAAGTAGAAGCGACTCATATGATAACAGCAAAAAATTGTCACAACTGAAAATATTTTCAGCTCCCTTTTCTTGAAAACATGTTGACTGTTTAAATTAACGAGTTAGTAATATAACTGATAAAATGTCTATAAACTTATCTACCCGTTTGCAGCTTCGCTTAGTCCAGTTAATTTGCAAATGGTTTGCGCATCATTCTGTGTAAACCCATTATAACATACGGATGTCCATGACCCATTAATATGAATTTCAGTTATTCCGTTATAACGTGTCCATCCGCCACGAAGACGAACAGGAGTATCTGGAAATACATTCAAAGGATAAATCTATGCAAACGATACCTGACGCAACATTATAAGGATAAATAATCCAACAGGGAATGTGTTAAAAATGCAGTCATTCTAACCCATAACTCACACCGCACACGTGACCAACACACACAAAACAATTGCACGAGGACAAAACGAACAAACAACAAGCCTTTTACTAGATGTCAGGTTCTTAATTAAAATATGTCCTTTATTGTTTTGTTAAACTGGACTCCCAGTGTAAATATATAAATAGTAAATATTTGATGAAAATGTAAAATTATAAAGTTTATTTATTCGTAGAATATTGCAATAAGTTTAAATGAACAAATTGTAATTTCAGTAGCATACTTATACAGACAAAATGATGTGCATTGGATATCCTAACAGCGATAGTATACAGTCAATTCTAAACTCTTATTGTTTAAAACTATTTAAGGGTAACATAGTAACTGTACACAGTAGCTTTATGCTAATTATTTTACTTGGAAAGGTTGAAACTAAACAAAAACACAACAACTGTTATATTGAGACACACGTCTGAACATACTTCACGTTTTGCTACGCTCTGAATAATAGTCATTTTGAAATTTAACATGAAATAAATTGTAAAATATTGCACAAACATCAAAATATATATCTTGTTTCCTGACGCTTAGGCAAACCTTAGAATATAGGCTAGACATCCGGTTATAGGATATCTAAAACGATAGCAGGTCGGCCGATATCGGACGCGTAGTCAGTACAAGATTTAAAGTTAAGTGTATATTTTTAAATCTACAGTCTTACCCTATAGACGGTTAATTTTCAGCAAAAAGTAGCATGATCATTTCATCATATACCTAACCATGTAACGAACAAAGAGAAGGCTTACTGCACTAAACAGAAACGTCATGTCCATGGGTGCAGTATGGATATGGACTATCCCACCGGTAATTGTACTCAGTTCTGCACTCGGATATATCATTCTCGTCTCCGTTACATTGTAAATCTGATATCAAGATTTTGTCAGAACCTTGACCGTAGTACGCATGTTTCTGTATAGCAGTGCTTCTGGAAAGTGATGTGAATAAATTTAAAATACTGTCATTTTTACCTGCAATGTAAATTCGTTGTCTTAATATATTAACCACATTTTATCAAGGTTAATAATACTAACTAAAATACATTTACATGCATATCACTATACATATGTGTTTGTAAAAATTATATAGTGCAATTGGGTTTTGCCAGATCAGTGACAGCTCTCCTCAAATTTCAGACGTACATTTGTAATCCCTTCGTCTCAGTTTTTCTTAATGCCAGTCATACGGTTATTAGGTTTATTACAGAGAAATCAAGAGACAAAAATATCATTTCTATCTTACAATGTATTGAAACCCAACATCCTACAAATAACTTTGGCATCCCTTTCATCAAAGCCTCTATCGCATATTGTACCATATGATGCCTTGTACTCAATCTCTACACGTCCAGAATACTTGTTGGTGCCATTTACCAATCTAATAGGAGTATTTGGTCCTATAATGTATTTAAACTGCATAGAGATAGAGGTAGAGGTTTTCTTCAAAGGATATACTATACATTAAATGATAACAATTTATAATAAACTACAAATATTTGGCAAATAAATTGTTTTCAAATAAAAAGGAAACTTCAGTTGTTTTTAATTAGATTAATGTAACATTGTTTTACCAGCTGAACACAAACACTTTGTACATGTGATTCTTGCATGCCGGACAGGATTTTCCCGTGCTTTTCCTGTGCTAGAAAAACTCGTCTTATTACACCCTGGGTGTAAGATGACACAGGTGCTATAATTTATGAATGAATGCGTAAATTCATACGCTACTATAACAAAATAGCGTCTTAAAGAAAAGCCTTCGTTTTTCTTTATATCTTCTACAAATTGAAGAATAAGGCATGCAAGAAAGAGAATCAATCACCGGCAGCTGGTAAAAGTGGGAATATCCGGCACTCGGGTAACTGTTTAGTTGGTAACCCGGCAGGAGCCTCGTTATCGCCTCGTGCCGAATATTCCTATCTTTACCCTCAACTAGTGAAATATGTTTATAATATACATACGACAATTAACGCCTGCACTTCTATGACCGTAGGCACATTCAAAGAAATTGGCAGACCATGGAAATGAACCGCACTCATCCAAATCGTTCTCATCACCATTGCATTTTAATTTATCAACAACTAAATCAGTGTACCGACGTCCAAACCTGGTTGAGTTGTATAATATTGCATTCCTGGAACGTCGACATATTTGCTGTTACTATATGTATTACAAAATTATTATACCTTAATGGCTATTTTCAAAATCTTTGATTGGTTGGTGTCGAAAGTCATGATTCTAGTTTAAAAGGATTTGACACACTGATATATAAGTATTAACCGAATACATATTTGAAACGATACCTACGGAAGTATTCTTTAATTTCGGTTAACACGCTTATCAAAAATGGCAGTTGTAAAAGATTTATTCAACACTAAATGTCATTAATAATTGATATTCCATTTTTTCCATTCAGGATGGTCCATTTATTTAATACCATCTTTGATAATGATTTGACAAGATAACATAATACTATTATAAAAAAATAGATGTTTGAAACAAAATAGAATCAACTTGGCAAAAACTAATATAGAACTACATTATGTTTGTTATTCTTCGAAAATGTAACGAAGGTTAAGTGACTGATCTTTTTTATTGAGGCATATGCGGCGATTTAATATTAATTTTGCATTTTTTTCATTACCAGAAATATTTGTAAGACTGTAATAGTATTTTCATTTCCAATGCAAAACTCGCATATCAAATGCAAGATATTCCTCCTGATTTTGTACAGAAAACTGTGTTCATTTCTATTGGTCTATTTTAAGCAAAATGAAAACATTAATACCGTCAACATGTGACAGTTTTACTGTAACCAATACGATTCTCAAACGGTATCATATGTACAAACGAAACTATGATAGATAAAAACAAAGCATAGGTTATTCAACATTTTGGTTACTATAAATTGATAGTTTTTGAACCAATAACAAATTATCATAGTGGCAATGCGCACTGATTATGTTCAACAGATCTACTACCGCTTGGGTTTGCAAGTCAACAAAGACATTTTTGCATAAAAAGATCTAAATTCTTTGACTGTTGATCATTTGTAGTACTTATTATAAAAAAAAAGAATAGTAATATTTTGGCAAGATACATATTAGACATTATTTGGTTTTCCCTTCTGTCAGTTTTTAACTTTTTAATGCATATAGCGCCTCTTCAATAAAAGACCGAAATAGTTTGTCAGTTAGTTTGTAATATGTACGCATTAAAAATCGGTCTGATAAAACGAATATTGTATGGCTTATTTGTTTCACAGAAATATTGTCGACATTCGGAATAATACTGTCAGCCAGTATCTGATATCTAAAAAAGGAAATCAAGGAAATATATTGTTACGAGAAAGATGGATAAAACAGTAGTTCAAGCCTGGAAACCTCAAATATCAAAATAATTTATTCAAAGGTTTATATCAAAATCTAAATGTTTACATTTTGACATTTTTCTTGAATATGTTGACGAAATATCTATCAATTAAGAGTAAAAACCCTTTACTTATATTGCTTTATGCGAATGCAGGAAAATAAAATCGGTATAATTATACAACAATTTAATGTGTTTTAAACAATACAGTCAAAACAAATGTGTTACAAGTTAGATTAGAGGTTAGAATTAGGTGATTTTTGTAGCTTAAAGCCGCCATTTGTAGCATATTTTTAGTGTTACATTTGAATTCATAAGAGTTGAAAATACACACAAACAGTGTTATGTTGTGAATCTTACTTACTTTTCTGAATTAAATCCGATCTGCTTACAAACAACTTCCGCATCATGAAGATTAAAGTTTGCATCACAAATAGATCCCCATATTCCGATATATTGGAACTCAACTCTCCCTTGATAATCATTCACTCCATCAACCAGACGTATTCGATCATCTTTGAAATGATATCAAAAGAAAATGTTTATTCCGTGTCATTAACATAACTAACACGTGCTAAATAATCATGCAAACTTACCCAGAATGTGCATAATCATATCGGTCTCATGAAGAAATGTTTTGATGAGCCCCGGTAACGGACTTCCGAGCAATGTGTCACGAATTTCTTGCTTCATGCATTATTATACAAACGATGGAAAATGCATGACTTGCAATTTCCAATGCATACAGATATTGTATAAGGGCAAGTAAGAGGTTTCAGCAGGATTTGGTAAAATTTCAGTATGAGAAATTGTGCGGGTATGAACTATCACCAACGTAAAGTGGAAAACATGAACGACCTGGTGGTTACTAAAATGCAGTCATTTAAGGTTTAGCAGTATATCACAAAACAACAGACTTTTTAGTAAACAAACAATATCTTTATAAACAACCTATCTGTCCAATACATTTAACCGTTCTGTCCCGTAGAATTGGATACTTAAAATATTCTGAAAGAGAGTTGTCTCCCTTAAACAAGAATGCCATTTGTAAAGAAAAAGAGTAAACAATTGTCAATAACGATGTTTAACCTAGTTGTGTAAAATTTAAGTACCTGTACATTGTTGCAAAATTTAAACGAAGACTTGTAACAGCTTTTTCAAAACGGTGAGTTTTTAAAGGCGTTGAACTGTCCAGAAGAGTGGCCCCTTCATGCAGGCCCTCTCCGAAATTCAATACATATATGAGTAAATTGTAATTTTTTTATAGAATGAAATAAATGTTTTAAATGTTGATTAATGTTCATGTAAAACAATTCTTTCTTTCTATATTAGGCGATGCACTTTTTTCTCCGAAACATGGAATTAACTCTTAAGTACGGGAACATGAAATACCTTTCTCACAGACGAATTTTCAATAAAGAAATATCCTAATTACCCGTGTTTTTGCTAAAATTTTCTACAAGACCATTTGAAAGTTGAATGCAACCATGCAATTCAATTTGGCTTAGTCTGTTCATGAAAAATAATGAAATATGCAACACTTTTCATAAACCATACCACCGGGTTAGAAAGAATTATTTTATAATAAAACTGAACGTACTCCTAAGGACCCGAAACTATAGCGACACTGATTCCAACATTTGTCCTCCTTTAGACAGAAATTGATATAGAAAATGGCTCTCACGACATTTCGGGCACTCAAGGGTTAAATGGCATTAGGTTTTACTTGTTATTTGCATACTCTGTGAAATGAAACTTATTTGAGGCATTTACTCAGTATTATCCCAAACAAGTTACAATCTTTCGTTTTCGATGAAGGCAAATAATACAGAATTTGTCCTGAAGTCTTTGACACATTGCTCAGGAAGTCCAAGTTGCACAGTACTTTAGAAAAAGCAGAAAATCCAGCAAGTCCAACAAATCCAGGTTGCGCAGCAAGTCCAGGTTGTGCAGCAAGCCCAGTAAGAAGAGCAAGTCCAGTGAACGCAGCAAATCCAGATTGCACTGCGAGTCCAAAAAGAAGAGAAAGTCCTATAAGCGCAACAAGTCAAGGTTGTGCAGCAAGTCCAGTAAGAGGAGAAATTCCAGTCAACGCAGCAAGTCAAGGCTGTGCTGCAAGTCCAGTAAGAGGAGAATCTTAAGTAAGCGCAGCAAGTTAAGGTTGCGCAGCAAGTCCAGAAATGGAAGTAAGTCCAGTAAGCGCAGCAAGTCCAGGTTGCGCAGCAAGTCCAATTTGTGTAACAAGTCTAGCAAGAGGAGCAAGTCCAGTAAGCGCAGCAAGTCCAACTTGCACAGAAAGTCCAAGTAGCGCAGCAAGTCCAAGTTGCACATCATATCTAGGAATTGTAGCAAGTACAGGTTGGGCAGTTATTTTAGTAAGAGCAGCAAGTATTATAAGCAACAAGTCGAGGTACCTCAGTAAATCCAGGAACCACAATTATTACAACTGTACATTGCATGGAAGATTCCTAATATATTGTCACCTTTGACAGCAAACCCCAAAACTTGACAAACTTGACAAATTCTTGCTACAAGTTACAAATATGCACCAGCTTTCATACAAATTGTGTAGTCAAAACAGTAGCATAATTGTGTAAAAAAGCAAATATAGTAATAAAATATCTGCTCATTGCATGATAGAGTACCAGTGTGAATAACTGTGTGCAAGTTAAAAGCCTTTCCCTTTAGAGGGTACTGAGAAACCAGCTTACATACAGAACTTAGCAAAATCGGAACGCAGACAAAGACGCTGACAGATTGATGAGTGCAACGGCTCTATCTCTTTTTCGAATAGTTGAGCCTAAAATCAAAATTGATACAAAAATGTATTTTATATGGAACTAGCAGGATTAGTTTTGATGTATACTTACTTGTACTTGAAACAATCAGATGCAATGATCTAATGCATGGTTCTTTATTACTTATTTTTAACGATAGTGGTTATAATCCCGGTATTCACGTTACTTTGTTTTGGCAAAAGAATATATCATAAGGGCAAATAAGGTCAAGGTGACTAAACTTTTTGAAAAAAAAAAAGCAATCAATTTTCGCTTAATGGCGGATCTGGATCGTCAAGGAGGTGGCTTCCGGTCAATAACTTCAGTTAACAGAGTGAAAAAGTCACGAAACTCAGTGAATAGCAAGCTGTGGCGACACCATCTAGCCCGGCATTGTACTTGAGGCAGTTTGAAGCAAGACCAAGGTCGCCGTTCTTAAGATAGAAAAACAGATATGACAATGTAACTCGGTATATTCACTGTTTGTAGCTCACCAAGGCAAAAAGAAAACGGATCACATTTGTGGCCACTGGAGCATATTTACTATTACAAAATGGAAGAAAATAGTTTTCGGCCAATAATAGTTTGAAATGACAAGTAATCACGTAACATTGTTCTACAAGATGGACAATGATGGCCCTATATCGCTCACCTAAGTTTAGTTGCTTACTTGAACAAATTTCTTTGCTAAAACTTAAAAAAAACTAGTTGAGTAGTCCATAGGAAACATTATTAAAAAATACTGAAATATGTAAGAAAATAGATATGAAAAAGTGGTCCATATTTCTTTGCTCTGGAATATTAAAGATTAGTATTGAAATCTGTATCAAAAGTTATATACGTGGTCCAAATTTTCTATGCTGTACCTTTAATAACAAGAAGTAGGTCAGTAGGTCATTTTAAAACTAATCAAGATAAGTATTAAAACATGTACCAAAAATTATAGTTGTGGTTCAAATTTCTTTGCTGTAATTTCAAAAACGAAAGAAAATTCAGTCATGAATAAAAGTATTGAAATCCATATCAAACATTATACGTGTGGTCCAAATGTCTTTGCCCATGTCGCCATTACTTCAAAAACAAAAATAAAAATCTATGTAAAATAAAGGACCCCGGGGCGTGGCCTATATTGACCCGCGGGTCATGATTTGAACAATTTTGGTAGAGAGGATGCCACATGCCAAATATCTAAGCTTATGCTTTCAAAAAAGAAATTTTAAAGGTTTTTCCTTATACAAGTCTATTTAAACCATGTGCCCCAGGACAGGGCCATATTTAATCAAAGGGGGGATGATTTGAATAATTTTGATAAAGGAATACTACACAATTCTACAGCTCTAGGCCATATGGTTTTGGACAAAAAGATTTTCAATTTTTCCCTATATACATTTATATAAACCATGTGACCACCAGGGCGGGTTCATATTTGACCTTGTTGAGATAATTTGAAAAATCTTGGTACAAGACTACTAGATAATGCTACATGTCAATCTCAAAGTAATAGGCCCTGTGTTTTGGACAAGAATTTTTCCCTATACAAACCTACTAAAACCATGTGACACCCTGGGCGGGACTATTTTTGACCCCAAGAAGATTTTTAAATTGGTTGCCATAGATACCAGAGTTCTATAAGGAATTCAATTCTTTGAATATTTTTTGGAAAGAATACCATCCAAGGAACATCCTTGTGAAATTTCATCAAAATTTTCGTGGGGGTTTAGGAGGACATGTTTTTAAAGGAAACTGTTGACGGACAATCATTGACCACAATAGCTCACCGTTTCGTACTTCGTGCTCACACGAGCCAATAAAGACCAAGCTTGTGACAGTATTTTAAGCATCTGTGGTCAAGGGCGTTGTTACTAAAAGAAAAACAAAGACATGTTTTTCTTGAAATTGAATATGTGATTCAACTTTGATATTTTATGTAAACCCTCGAAATTTCATAGGTCTAAATTTACATTACATCTCCTTTTCCATTTTAATGTATTCTAAGACTTTGTTTGTGGTCAAATGAATTATTTTTCAAATCTTTGTTGTTTCGTGCTTAAACCGAATTCTGTTTTTATACAAACTACAAAGATAAATCAAAGTTATGTCCGGAAGAATAGAACGACAGAAAATACCAAAAGATATCAAAATGATAACAAATCCTCTGTTATTTACAAAATGACTTTCAACCTGATGTACTAACAATTACTCCGTTCTCACTTGTTACCAGAGCAAGAGCTCCGCAAAGCGGGGCATTATACGCTCGAAGGGTTATGTCAGAGGAGGACGGAAGCAAAACATAAAAGATTATTTGTCTTTGGTGTAAGAGTTTTGTGAGGAAGCTGTTTATGTGTGTGGTGGTGGTGACAGAATACTTAAAGGGGGATGTTGGTAGCGGTAGGTGGTCATAGCATGTAGCTAATTGTCAGGTTATTAAGAATCATCATTTCATTAGTTTTATTACCCAGTGATTACTGGAAGCAAACATGATCATCCATTTCCAGCTTGACCATCTGGCCTGCTGTGATTATCTCTCAGTCAGGAATATGTACTATACATGTATACTATATATTTGAATAGCATGAACACCAAAAGTACATTGATATACTAACTGGTATTGTCAAAGTAGCCAGTATGTACCCAGCCAGAACGCATGGGATCAAGGACCAAACTGTTCACTTATATGTGAGATATTTCCCTTTTATTTTATGGATTTCAAGAACAATTTCTACAGAGACGAATATTTAGGTTTTGATCGGAAATAGTTTGTTCTCATTATTGTTTATTTGATAGTTTGTTCATTTATTTTTCAATTAATACCCAGTTTTAAAAATTTCAAATCGACCTACGGAGTTGTCATTAATAATCTAGTATATGTAATCCTGTAATAAATACAGCTACAAGAATAAAATGTGAAATGACCTCTTTTGAGGTGCATAATGACACTATTTTGAGAGCAAGAATATGTGACTGTTACATTGGTCTTTTACATTTTTAAGTATAGTTCAGTACATTGTAATTATATAGTATAACTGTAATTTACCAGACTCTGAGTGCAGAATGTGGCTCTCAGTTTGAATAATTACATCTAGACACCTCATGACTAGAAAACCAAGCAAAAAGGTACCAAAATTTATTTTCAGTACACTTTGCAATAGCGCATTTTGTATATTTGAAATTCGAGTGTTGAGTGAGAGTAATTTTTGTTGTAATCCCAGGCCAGGTTTCATACCAACACATTGCATGGTGTCCACTTTGAGTGTACAATGTATTGAATTCATTCTATGGATTTTATACTGCAAATTTATTCTTAAATAAAATTCATAAGAACTTATTTAATTATAAAGACACAAAATTTGCCGTCATATTATTGTAAAAAGGAATACCAAATAGTATTGCATTATTAACATGGACACGGAATCAAATGCCTAACAGTCGGCGTGATTCCAGTTCAAAGGTTGAACCGCCTCGTCTCATCCTCAAAAGTATACGTCGACTTATGATCTAGTTGGATATTTTGATTTAACTTAAAAAATGGTATATAAGGAACATTTGCAGACAGTGCACATAACATTTACGATTTGATATTGACCAACGTATACATACAGTAATCTCATAATTATTTGATATAATTAATCATGGATTACATCATGCTATTTTTTATTAAATGCATCCATAATAAATTGAACTTTAATCAACTTGGTACTTGCATTTTATTTCAGTAATTATATACTATTGACGAATTAAAGTTTACTAACTGTGACTACACGACTTTAAAGAATTAATAGCGATAATGGCATTGCAAAGAAAATAATACTACAGCAGCAAAAAGCATCGTTTCCTTAATCTCTTTTTATCTTGAAAAAAAGAAAGCACTGATAACATCAAGCCAAACCATAAAACACATGTGATGGTAATTAATATGCTAGATAAATAATATATCTGGCTGACCACTAACTGAGTGTCCAATTTGCAGATGACTATTAATTATTGACATGCTGGAGTGCTAATATGTTTCCCTGGGAAATGAACATCCCCCTTTAAGGACAACAGACCAAATATAAAATATTATCATATTTCTGGGGGATGGATGTGGAGGGTGGTGGTGGTGGGATGGGTGCAGGGGAGGGGGGGGGGGTACTGTAGGTTGTTGCAGTTTACAGTTTGTTGTTAATAATAGAATTCGGGTCATTTATGGACGATTAGGGTTAATTACAGTAACAGCTGGATCCCAGCATCACACATTATATTATATACAATAGTTAAAGGGAAACAACCATTATTTAAAGCAAGTACTCGTTGTAAAATACTATGTTCGAATTTGAACCATTCAGAAACAAGTTCTATAAAAAAGCACCAATCAAAGCTCAGGATTGCTAAGGTATAAATATGTAGATGGATGACAGAGGGATCATTCGGTTTCCAGCGATGGAAGAAGACACATCGATGGTTCAACTAATAATTTATCCCAGTACCTTGATAAGAAGGTTATTGCAACTACCTTGTCAGGGCGGAAACGTTATTAAAAAGAAGACGTTTAAAGTTCAAAGACTAAAGAAGAGTTGCAGAATTTCAACAAAGTTTCAAGCTATATGGCCAGCGCATAGGAGTTCTAACCTAAGGGTGGTTGAATGTTATAGACGATAGCAAATAAAGGCTGAGCATTGGAAAGCTGAGACGGAGACCCCAGAACTGAGATAGTAAGAGAGTTCCAGGTAACAGACGGTTCAGCATTATTGGCGAAGTACGCCAAGGCATCGGGGATATACCTATATGGCAGTTGAATGCTACATGTGATAGCATATAGGCCCGAGCATCCAGTAGTCAGGGCAATCATATAGAGTTGCAACTTCAATAAAGAGGACAGAGACCGAAAATATATACGATAGTACTCGTATGTTGTTGATTCAAAGACACTTCAACAAAAAGACCAGTCAAGTATAGCGTCTCCAACTTGTAGGAAGTTGAGCTAATTATTACGATATGATGATTGTTAGTTTGATTTATTTAGTGATTTGCCTGATCCCTGAAATTATCTTGCTCGTAATTGAAATCATTTACGAATCATTGGTACACGAAACATTTAGGCAAGGTAGCCAGAGGAAAATTTTATATGCGAGATAATTGGTCTCACTAACTATACGTTTTAACAAAGGACATTCAACATCGTTTGTAAGCTAATCTAGGACATAGTCATCTTAGCGATAGGAACCATTTCATTGTTCAAGATACTAAAGCGTAGGCACTTCCCTGGGTCATATAACTCGTATCCTGACAGCATGGATATTTAGTTATTCTCCAGACACACACAAAAAATGATAAACAGTTTAGAACTTCTAGCTCAATTTGAGACCTTGACCTTTGACATAGATAGCCAGATCAATCGCTCTGCACATTGTCTGATCACCATCTACCTATAATGTTTAAAAAGTTACGTTTCGGACACGAGTTATAACGGACGGACGGACGGACGGACGGATGGAAGTGCGTATTATATATATGTATCCCATATTTCTGTAGAATTGTTCAATATTAGCTTATAGATCGAACTTTTGACTGTCTAAAAATGTTTTTGCATAGTTTGACTTTGCATCGCTTTAAGCCGTTTTGTTATATGTATAAGGAAAATTAAAGGTCCATTACTAAAACCCGAACGAGTATTATATGAAAACCAGAGTTTGTAGCTGAAACTTCCTACTTACTGAAAATATGGCCCACTGCATCGGATCTGACCAAATAGTCATGAATATGTTCAAGAATAACTAACAAATAAACAAAAAATGTTGCCTATGTCAAACCGAAAGTATGTTTTCCGACTGCTTACGTACCCGTCGAGCATCTTCGGATTTTTTCGGAAGAATCCTCCGAAACGAGGCTATAATTTTTAAATAGATGCAAAGTATATTACATGCCAAAACGATAACGTGATTTTTACAAACTTAGCACATGGAATTCAACAATTTTGTAACTCACAAAACCTTCATGAAAAACATTCTTATAATACAGGTAATAAACAGCTATACTACAAGTTTGCGGGAGGACAATTCAGGCCCTTCCCGAATAAAAATGTTTTTACAACTTCGTCTGCAAACTTTTTTAGTTAATCTCTTTTCAGTATAGTTTTAAGAATATAAATGAATAACTGTCTTACACTGCCGAAACAAAATGTTTAGTTTAATCATATTTTATTGCATATTTTCATTATATACATAATATACACATATCTAACACAGAAGTATGAAAATAGCAAATGGGTTGGACTTTAAGTTATACCAACGTTATAAGCAGCCCTTCCCACTGCGTCAAATAATTGTAGATTAAACTAATGGCGGTTTTTATAATTTGAAGAAATAAAGAAAAACACATTGAAAAATGTTTCAATTACACAAACAAAAAAGAAAAGAAAAAGTGGAAATAAAAAAGGGAAAAAATGATTATACAAAAACTATGGTTGTACTTCTGTTACAATGCCACCAACGCGACCGATCGCACCCCCCCCCCCAACCCACCCGCGATGCTCGACCACCTGTTGAACTAGGTACTACATGTAATCTGTGACCAGGAAGCGCTATAATTATACTTGTTGATGAAATCGTCCTGTATTTTTTATGTATACCTGTACGTCATTAAAGATCTTTTCATTTTGTGAATCAGTCAAAGTATCCGCACCAAAAAGAAGTTTGCGTGGGCTTAATGGATGGAAAGAACGAGTACTTTGAAAGAGTTGTAGTCTTGCATTTCGAAACCGAGTACATTTGAAAAAGAAGTGTTCTGTATCTTCAATTCCATCTCCACATGCGCAAATAGGATCATCTCGGAGATGGTTTGTAAAAAGGTCAAAATTTAAGTTGCTGCACCTATTTCTCATGCGTGCGTGATGAACTGAATGTTATCTTTCTCCGTGTAAAAAGTATTTAGGTACGTTTGGTGGTTTGAACATATTTTTTAACTGGGATTTGAAAGAAGCAAGCGTCGGTGATTCACGGATACTATTATCGAGTTCGTTCCATAGATTCAGTGATGACGGGACGACAGATTTAGATTATATCTCAGTACGTCTTGATAGCGTGACGAAGTCAGAATTGTTTCTTAAGTTATATGGAGTCGAATCTTCAACAGAGTTGGGAAAAAGTTCCCTAAGGTATTCTGGCAATAGACCATTCTTATATTTGTAAATCAGATTCAGTTTTTAAATTTTTCTACGATCTGACAAGGAGACCCAACCTATTTCTTGTGTAAGACGTTCTATTGATACGGAACGCGTGAGACCTGTCACTATTCTGGCAGCTTCATATTGAATTTTGTCCAGACAGTTCTTTTCATATTCCGTGCAACTGTCCCAAACAATTGATGCGTATTCAATAAGAGGTCTTAAGTAAGCTATATAAATTTGATTTAGTGTAACGCGTTTCAGTTTGTTTTTTAATTGACGCATAGACCCGAGCACTTTCGATGCTGATGCCAAAATATTATTGATATGGTCATGCCATTTGCCATCTTGGCTGAAAGTAATTCCTAGATGTTTATGATGGGCGACAAAACTAAGCGGTGTATTTTCAAAAATAAGGGATGGTTTCATGGAATTAGATAGCCCGAAGAACATCACTTCTGTTTTAGCTGGGTTAAACTTGATCAGCCATTGCTTTGCCCAAGAAGAAGTTTTTTCAAGATCAGAATTTAACATTTCTTCCATGAGAGGAATGTTGTTGGTAGAAACTGCAAGGGAGCTGTCGTCGGCAAATAGACGAGTAGTACTTATAAGTGACTCAGCAATATCATTAACGTAAACTAAAAATAGTAAGGGACCAAGCACTGATCCCTGAGGAACCCCAGCATTTACATATTTTGTATCAGAAAATGATTGTTTGACGAATACTTTTTGAGAACGGTCTTTTAAGTAGTTATCTATCCAGCTGAGAATATTGCCCGAGATACCATACTGTCGAAGTTTGAATATTAACCCCTTATGCCAAACTCTATCAAATGCCTTAGATATGTCACAAAATACCATACACGTCGGTTGTTTTTCGTCAATGGATTTACATATTTGATTATAGATATCAATAAGTTGGTAGACTGTGGAATGGCCAGGTAGGAAGCCAGACTGATGTTTGTATATAAGGTTGTTGGAATGGAGATGATTATATATATTCTTGAACATGATTCTTTCCATTACTTTACCTAAACAGCTTATTAGGGAAATGGGTCTATAGTTGGAAGGCGAAGATTTTTCGCCCTTTTTAAAGATTGGCATAACATTTACTAGTTTCCATGGATTCGGATATATTTGTTCAGATATTGACCAATTAAATATGATTTTTAACGGGAAACATACTGACTTTGACGTCTGTCTTAACATTTGGTGGCTTATTTCATCCGGGCCGCTAGCCTTATTAATAGCTAAATTCGATAAAATGTCCGTTATATCTTGTTCTGTTATTACAATGTTGTTGAGGATGCTATTGGTTTTAAGACTGAATTCTGGAAGACCAGTTTGTCAGTCATCAAGCGTTGAAATAGAGACGAAATAGTTATTAAGAAGGTTTGCTTTGTCTTCGTCGGAGCTAGTATAATCATTATTGTCATTTAAAAGTGGCGGAATGTAGTCAATATTGCTCGAGTTTTCTTTTACTAATATTCTTACCAATTTCCAGTATTGCCGAGGATTAGAAGAACTGATTTCATTCATCGAGAATTCTTAATTGTTAAAGAATATTTCCTTTGAGTACTTTATCATATTATTAACTTTATTTCGTATTGTTTTGAATTTTAACCAGTCAGCATTTTTACCAGATCTTAATGCGGTTCGTTTTAGACGGTCGTGTTGTCTCGAGGTACGGCGAATTTCGGAGTTGTACCATGGTTTATCGTTAGGCCGTATTGTTACTATACTAGAAGGGACACAGGATTCGACTAATTCTAAATATTTTTGGTGAAAGAGGTGAGTTGCATCATCAATTGATCCAGTATATTAAAAAGATCAGTCTGTCGACAATACCAAATTATTCAATGTTTGGAAGTCAGCGTGTTTGTAATTCCATACTCTCCGTTTATAAGCGGTAGAAGATATAAAATCACTTTTAATATAAGCAAGGGTTCCATAATGATCACTTATGTCGCGTTGTGTGTAATAAACGCCCGAGTATAGCGGGATAATATCACTGGAAATGGCTATCGGGTCTAACAACGTACTTGACTTATTTGTTACACGAGTAGGCTCTGTTATAATATTATTCATGCTATTCAAAAGAAGAATATCACGGAGCTTATGATTTGATACATTAAGTTGGTCTTCGTTGATGTCCCCCATCAGAATAATGCTACTTGTGATTTCAGATGCCTGTTCGATAAATACATTTAGTCTATCCCAGAATTCAACTTTAAGGTTTGGTGCTCGATATATTGTACAGATAAGGAAGGACTTTGTTCTATCGTGTATTTGAATTTTTAAAGATTCTGGTTAAATATGTTCCAGTTCGAATACTCGCTTTGGTTTTAGACTTGAATGACAATAGGAAAGGATACCTCCAGAATGAGATGAAACATCTTTGCGGAATACCTTGTCAAACTCCTGAAGCATTATACCTACATCTGAAATCTCTGGCGAGAGATGAGTTTCCGTAAATGTAAGAATGTCGAAGTCTAGAAAATTATCTTTGATGTACTCAAATTTATTCCTAATACTCCGAATATTTTGATGAAGGATTGAGAAGCAGTGATTGACTTCACTATCCGGTCCTGGATTTGTTTCGATATCGCCAGATAGATAAAGCAACATTTTCAAGAAGTACATAACATTTAAGTTTTCGGTAAGGTAGTAAGCGTTTTTGTTTAGACACGGCGTTAATTTCGCATTCAACGAAGAAGTTAGAATACAATCTTGGAGTAGAAAACATGTGACAAGAGCAAAGCGCACATTTAGAACACTTTCACACAGGTGAAAAATGAATATATGAATCACTGACCGCAAGTTAAATACATACTGCGCAAACACTAGAATATCAAAAAAATTTAGTCTGAACGGGCATAGTTTTATGACACAGTGCCCCCTGTTATAAAACAAACCGATTGACGCTCTCCATAAGTTTAAGTCGTTATCCATTTGGGTATAGCATCACAGGAATACAGAATCGGAGCGAAAATCGGTTAATGAGAGCATTTGTATGTAGCAATTCGCAGGACAACAGTACGAGAATCGGGGTAAACGGGAGCGTAGGACGGCCGGGCAGCACTTCGGAACACCACAACAAGAAGCACAATATCAAAACACAGTTCATATTCCTAAATTTAACCAAATTGAAATTTAAAAGAATTTAAATTAAATAAATTAAATAACCCAGATATAACTCAAGGAACTCTTTTAAGGAATCTAGTAGACAGAAGTTAGAAATTTGTTATATCTTATTTTATACTGATATAATATGGAACAAAATGTGATTGAAATGTACCTAAATACACTGATTTATGTACATATGGCAACATTAATTTAATAAGATTTTAGACATTAAACACATTGTCTTGGCCTAATATATGTCACTGTCAATTTTAAACATAAATTGTGTACATTTCATATTTTTCGTGCAAGTCGTGTATAATTACCATCATGGAAATACAGTTATTTTGTCGCGCGTCTTTAAACGGATATTCGTTTGAAACAATTTTAAAATCACGTGATCCCGAAGAATTTCCGACCGATTACGGAAAAACGATAAACCTGAAAGTAGGACAAAATGACCCCCCATGTCAGTCTAAGAAAATACAGAAACAATCATTTGTTTCTCTGTTCTTTTGTTGATTTCAAGGGAATATTGCACGGCTATCATAATGTTTAGTTCTATATTATAAAATGTGTAGTCTTTTTTTAAGATTTATGTCTATTCATTTGTCTTTATTTTGCACCTTTAAATCATACTTTTGCACAGATCATGTCATTTCAACCAAATAATAATGGTTTTAATTGCGTCACTGGATGTTTTTCTAACTACTAGAAAATAGAGAAATGACGTATGTACATACTAGAACATTGAACCGTAGCCTTGGGTCTCTCCCCTATGGTTGTTTCAGGGCAAGTATAACCTCTCGAGGACCATGTTGAAGAGCTACATTCAGAAACATCAGACTCTGTACCGTCGCATCGCAAGTTGTATATAGTCGCATATTGTTTGGTATCAATTGGAATTCCGACATTCCTTTAGAAGCATAAAAACACAGACTGCGACAACATTACTTCATATCCGTTAACAGAGAAAATATGCGGTAAGAATGCTACTGAACTACTGGAAAACTGCTTCAAAGAGTTTTATTTTTGCGATATTAATACGGCATTTAATAACATGAGCATTAAATATTGTAAATGCACTGCCAAAATTCCATACAGTGCCAAAATATTAGCATAAATAAGACACGTTTGCTATCTTTATTTTCTTAACATATATATCATTTCACTTAATTGCAGGCAGCCATTATATAGATAATGTTTGTTTTTAATTTACGGTGTATCGACACCAAAAATATCAAATATCACCATATAAATAAGTCAGACGGCTATGCTATTCGACAGAAACTCACCCCCACCCCCCCCCACCCCCCACACACACCCACACACACTCAACCTGCTGACAAATATATTCCCTTTGTACCATTCATCTAAAGTGTGTTTAATAAAACGAATATCAAAACATCAGCCAGTGTCGAAACACTGGTCATTAATGCGCTACGTAACCTGAGACGTCGCAAAAAAATATTTGATGCAAAGATCAAACACAAATACTTATGTTCAGTGACGTAACTGAAAAAAATGTACATGATGTAGCTTTAGAGTAAGGTATGTCTGCCGACTATACATGCATATTAATTTCGCAATGTTAGCTCCGTCACTAGATATATTCATGAAAAAAGGACTGAAATAACTGATTCGGTATAATTCTAATAATTAATTCGGTAAAAGATATAGTTATGAGCCTTTCAACACAATACGCGTTTCTAAAATCTTTATGGTTTTTTTTTTAAATCAAGCGTTTGGTATTTAAAAGAGAAAATAACTAGCGCGAGTCACATAATCTTATAAAATTAATACTTACCCCATCTTGAAACCTAACATATTACAAAGAACGCTAGCACCCTTGACATCAAAATTGTAACTGCAAATTGTTCCCCACACATTTTGATAGTTGATTTCAACCAAACCAGATTCTAATGAGCCGTTTATACGAATTGGCGTGTGTGGGCCTGAAAATGAGATGCTTTAATTTCTTTAATTAATATTTGAAATATCAATAAGTTAAAATTGTAATATCTCGTAATTGTCTGTTTCTTTTTTGTAGGATTTATATAACCCTTTTTGAACTTGATTAATTTGAACTTCCAAGTAAGTAAAATAATACAAAAAAAAAAATAATTTTCTGTTCCATAAATACGAGTTAAATGTAACGCCTGTGCCATCCATTTCTGCTTCTCGGCTATGTCGTTAAAATGTATATTGGTGCCCAAAAGATTCGCTCTGAAGATCAAATCAGATAATATAGCAAATATTTACTGCGGTTATGCCGCTATATAAATGATTGGACCAGGAAGATATGAATACCTTGTAGAAAGCTATCATAGCTAAACCAAGAGACGGCAATTTCTTAAACCTCTAAAGACCTAAAACCTCTAAAGAAAATGGCAAAAACAGTTTAAGCAGAAGACGGCATTTTTAACCTCTGATTTGATTTTCCGGATTTGTTGTAACATATTTTCAAATTCAGAAATAAGAATATGCAAAATGGTACTTTCGACCTATCAGAAAAAAAACAACAAAATCATTTAGTTTTGTTTCACATTTTTTGACGAAAATTGCCACAAGCGTGTAGCAACCTCATAGCTAATGCTTTGAAATATTAATCGATTGCCATCATATTCATTTAGCTTAAAACGGTCTAACAACTGTATATACTCCTTTTATTAACTGGCAAAAATGAAAGGTCGTACTAGCCGCTTACTACTTATTTTATTCTTATATTTATATATCTAAGACCATAGAAACAATCTAAGGATATGGACCTTTGATTGTTTTTTTTTCAGAAATGTAAAGAGAAAGTCAAAAGTAACGTGTATTATGTCAAGTAAATACACCGGAATAAATTAAGAAAATAAAATCGAGAATAATGAATAAGAATAATGAATACAATAATGTACACATATGTGTAAGTTGTAACAGAAATATACTCTTTATCATATATTTTAATGTCAAATGAATAAGTATCTATATTAATTTGATTATTCATGATATGATAAATGAATATGTATTGGAACTACATGTAACTGCCAATATGTATGCACTAGATAGCCTTCAAATACAAACGTGTTTTGTAAAACATTTTTGTAGCAAGAAAATTCCTTGATATAATTATGTAAAAAGGACAGACATAATTTAGGTGCATTAGAACAGTATGTACCTTCGAATGGCAAAACCTCGACACCCTTTGAACGCAGACATTTTCTTAATCATAGCCAGAAATTTTTCATGTATATTTGACGCTCAGAAAGGCTTTTCTTAACTGAAAGGGGTATAGCTATCCGACAAAATACCATCAATAGGGAAAATATGTTTGTAATATTGAAGGACTGTCAATCGTTTTCGTCGTTTGCAACAGTAACTTTAACTATTTTCATGTAACCTATTTTCATGAGGACTTGTTACACGATGTTTCAGTATATTCTACGTGGATCCATTTTAACTGATGTGGTTAGGTCAAACTCTAAATCTATACACAAATAACCCCATAATTAAGAATTTTATTTCGCTTCACAACGATATTTGTACTTGTTATACATGAATATGTTCATAGAATATGCTCCAAAAAACTCAAAAATCGATTAACCAGATCTCAAATCGGCGTAAAATTGGTGTAAATGAGATCAATGCAGTGGGTTCGCGTGACATGCGTACGTACCCTTGAAACTGCACCCTTGATTTAACATTTTTATTGCAAAGAAAAACGAATTTCGAGAGCTTCCCTTCATATATTTCAGATTAAATTTGTATTGTATTAAATTGACTGAATCATGTTGTTCACTTCTTACTCACAAATAATCAACAACCGAATGGTTTAATTCAAAATTTTGCTATGGTGATCATTTGATATTTTTAGAATTCTAGCTACAGCTCCGCGCAATTAATAATTAGCAGTTATATGTAAATATAATATCCCAGATTGATGATAAAATCGCAGCCATTAATTGTACAATTTTTGTAAGAAGTGTTTAGAAGTATTTATTCAAAGGGTAAGCTAGGAGAACAGACAAATGAAGATAAATAAAAATTTAGATACAATTATTATAATGCTTAAATAGCCGGTTAGCTGTTTTCATTAGTAAAACCAACACTCTAAATTATACTTTTGCTTTTGATATACCTTTTGAATAAATATGCTAAATTGGGTTTCAGTTGACTTTTAAATATCTTTTTGGTGTACTATGAATGAAGTATTCATGCCTTTTTAGAGGCAGAAACAGGTTTATTTTAATTATAGTGATCTATATCATCATGTGATTGACCTATTTCATAAAACATTCTGAAGGTTAGTGGGAGGAGGCCTTCCGTGGTATTTTACGTTTTGCTTATTGTTTTCTAAGGATTTCATATTTATACTACAAATTGGAAATCAATTGTTTTCCATGGACATATATTAAAGATTACTGACGTTTATATTTGTTTCAATTTCTACTTGTCATCCATTTATTTTTACCTAAGTGTTTAATATCAGAAGAAGAAAAAATATTAAATTAAGAAATGTCTAGTCAACACTTTATTTATAAAATAATCTAATGGGCCCCACGCATGTGATTATTGTGTCGTTTAATAAAATGTAGAAATGATATACATACGGCAGTTCACGCTGACGGCACTGTTCGAACTGTTGCAACTGGAATAAGTAATATACCAAGGAAGGGACTCACATTCCTGCAAGTCAGTCTCATCTCCGTCACATTGTAATTTATTGATTGGGTTATAATGTCTTCCAAACTTATTTCCATAGTAAATAGTTGCATTCCTGTTAGAAAAAAATAATCAATTATTAAAGTATTTCATGTAATTATTGTTAAAGTAAAATAGAAAAGACTTCGTAAAACATTTAGACTTAGTGTAAAACTTGCTTGATAAAGAAAAATAAGTATGGTTTGATATCTTAAAAGAAAAAGACATACGTGTATTGGAAGTTAGTTTGTTTATTTGCATGTAAGTAGAACTACACGTGTATTGCGTATAATTAATCGTACGTTACTGTTATTTAAAGATGTTTTTACAATTATTTCTATCGGACAGATCTTTTACTTTTGCTTTTTACTATTGCCTGATGACGTTCGTGCGCTAATTCTAAGACTCGGCTTCGAAGAGCTTTGGGTATTACAATTCTGTTTCCGTGAAGAGTAGCTGATTCTTTTACAATAAGTCCGTTCTTTACCATATGAAATATACTTAATTCTACTGACTTTTGAACATTTTTTTGTCTGTAAAGATTGTTTTATTAGTTTCAGTGTCTTGTCATTCTCGGATTCGTACTCGTTTTCTTTTTTTGTTTGACTCAGCTCATCGGAAGCATTTAAGTGACCTTCTTCATATTTCACAGGGTGGTTTAAATGTTGCTTGTCCCATGAACTTGACTACTTCTTTGTTAAACACACATATTATTTTTGTTTAGTTTTTCCCTTAACTGTCTGAGCACCACCTGCAAAATTTTGTCGCGCTGTTCTTGTGTTTGCGCATGAATAACAATATCATCTGAAATGTTCTTGCAATTTGGTATGTCATGCGTGATCTGTTTTATGATTCTCCAATGAGTTTCGGGCGCTGAATTTATTACGTAGATCAGTCTTTTGTACCCAATAGTCCTTTATGACTAGTGAAAGTTGTGATGTACCATGAACTTTCTTCTAGATCAATTTGACGGTACGATTGTTTAAGATCCAGTTCTGAGAAAACTTTCGCGCCATTCATTTCTTGAAGCGGACCCTTCATGTTCGGAATTGGGAATCTTTCTCGCTATACAGCCATATTTGCTTTTCTCATATCCACACATAATTTTAAATCTTTATTATGTTTCTGTATGAGCGGTTAGACTCAAGGTGTCGGTCCTTAATTTTATTAAATTATATCAAAATTCTCTAACTGAGCAATTTTGTTTTCAATTTTTTTTCTGATTTCGAGCGGAAATGTTCTCGTATGTTGAGCAACTGGTTTAATAGAGTGATCGATATGCAATTTAAAGTAAAAACCGTTCAGTTTTCATATGTCTTGAATCTGTTCTGAAATGAACTAACGATTTTATCTGTGTTTGCTTGACCTGAAATATTTGGCTCTGATGAGCTCTGCACATTGTGTAATATTCTAATTAGTAATAACCCCATTAGAACAGCCGGTTTATGACCCAAGGTTCCTCGGCCAGGTTGATTTACGACTTGGAACTCAATCTCATAAACTGTGTTATTAAAATTAATCTGGAGGTTTGTTTTCAAAAGAATTTTCAATGGTGATTAGCTGCTATTTGAATAGGTTTTTGCATTTTAATATTCCACGATTGGTTTTCGCTTAATTAAGCTGTCATAAGATTGCTTATCTAAAATATTAACTTAGCTTAGCGGAGTCAATAAAGATATTAGAAATTTTAGTGTTTATGCATAAATCTAAAGTAGCTGAAAAATGTTTGCGCCTGACAAGTTGAATAACTTGTTTCTCTCGCACTGTTCCTGATTTCCAAGATTATTTACTCCATTAGTTTTACACATTTTTGCAAAGTGTCCGATTGTTTTGCAGCCTAAGATATCTGTCAAGTGACATAAGTGCATTGAAGGCAACATCGAAGACATTTTATATATATATCAATAAACAAAAAATATAAACACATCATTTACTGAGTTAACTGACTTTTTAATGAAATGATTCATCACCCAGTCTTTGCCAATACTGTTAGCTAATTAATGCTTTGAACGCGTGTCATACAGGTACATTGGGAAATGTTAGATAGAATTAAATTTGTTGAAATAATCTGAGGTTTAGTACGATATCTAGATAATAGCATTTAGAGGTAAAACCTACACAGATGCAGTATTATCATAATTGTTGTTGTTTGTATTATCCGCATGGTAAGTTTCCTTTTACTGGAGTTCCCTTGGACCATTATCGACCATCTAAGTTGCAAACGGGTTATCGATTTTAGAAATATCATCAAGATAGCATGATTTATTGTAAAATACAGAAATAACACCTGCGTGTGTATCTTGAAAATGTCTAAATATGGAATCTCTTTCATAAAAAGTACTAGCACAAATCTTCAGCTAGGCACAATACGTCCTCATAGAAATGCCAATGACCTTGAGAATTGCTTTAAATATAGAACAGTGATATCAAATGTATTGAGCAAAGACATAATGTAAAGCAGAAGTATGTTGTGATTAATTGAATCACTTTGAAATGGTTACAAACTTATGGATGCCCGTATGGAGCGCGTCGCGGGGAAGTGACTTCGATCCCGATCAGGCCTCTGTTTCCCGTGACGATTTGATATAAGACATTGTGCCTGAATTTATTCGTCTTCTCGTTACGTTAACTGCCTGCCGTTACACAACTGAACTACTGTTGAAAACTGGCGCTAAACCGTAAATAAAATCAAAACAAAACAAACATATTTAATTATACATCTAGTCTTTTTGCCTGGATGCCTGAGTTTACATAGTACCACAGTGAAGCAGTTAAGGCGCAGGCAATTCAGATTGTCCGTCTTTGTCCCTCGCGAAATTATTTCGCGTGAGGTTTAGCCTCTTTGATATGTTTAAATTAATACAAAAATAAAATATTATGCTGTTTTCTCATATTCTCAGGGCCCTTAGGGGTTGTTTTATTCACAGTTACAGAATAACCATTTCATAAACAGTATTTGAGTGTAATTTTATCGAATATTCACTTGTCTTTCAGATAAAGACATAAAATGTTACAGAAATTATCGTATTTAATTATTTTGTTACTGTATTTGATACCACCCTCAACAGCAGAAATGGACCTAGAGTTTCTCGTATTCCCTTGGATTAAGATTTGACCCTTCAGCAAAAACAACTTGCAGAATTTAAAACATTTAAATTACCGTGGTGGAATAAAAAAAAGATACATTCTGTAGTAAATACATCAAGAAATGTGAATTTATTGCATAGTGAATAGTTTATAGCAATTTTGCCTTCACCAGGAAGAAATTTTTTTTTATTGTGAAAATTAAGAAAATGCCAATATTATAAGCAGTATCTATTCAAATCACTTGAAATTTCAGTGTATCAGTTTTGTATCAGTTTTGTACTATACCTGTCTAGAAAATAACAAACATATCATTTGACAACTTTAAGGCATGAAACGAGAATATAATTAGCCTTGAGAATACGAGGAAAGGGGATAATGGTAACACGAAAAGAGGTTGAGATAAGTGCTGTTCAGTCATTCTAATTAATACGATAATATACAAATACTCAAATGATTTCGTTTAAACGAATTAAAAAAAAGTCTCACATTACCTAAGTGGAAAAAAAGTGCGTAACATGTCACTTTAGGGGCACCGTATGATTGTAATTTAACCTTTAAAAACGTTTTTAAAAGCAAATATTTAGAATTAGCACAATATTGAGTAAAACATCTAGCTTAACATGTCCCTCTTATTAAAATTGTATTGCCTATTTCAATCTTCTAAGATATGACAGTTTTATAAAGCTCACTAGTATGTGAAAATATATCTTGTAAACTTCAATTTTGCACGTAACTGTTGAATTAGAGTCCAGAGTTTGGTTTCTGTTTTCTAATGTAATATACAGGAAATAAAATTAGGCTAACTCAACTCTATATCATGTCACCGAGGTTTAACACTGCCGTTTTAGAGCTTTAGCTCATGTAGCTCATGGTGATAAAGATTATACAAAAATTTAAATACTCGGAAAGTCAAACGTAAAAGAAATAGATTTAAGTTTTGCGTGCTTTTTGTTTTTGTTTTTGTTTTGAGTTCAGATGCGTAGTAATCTAATCACGAAGGCTAAAGGCCTGAGTGATAAATTACGACGCATCTGAACGAAAAACTGCGTCATGCCGTTTTATTTACCGACAAAGCTCGCAAAACTAAAATCAATTTCCATTTTAACACGTTTGAATTACATTGTACATCAGGAAGGGATACTAATCTGGAATAAAATACGGTTTGTGTTGAGCAACCTGTGGAGTTTCCACTTTTTTCATTTTAAATACAAGGGAGTAAACCGGAATAGCCAAATGTAGATCATTTTGCGAAACATGTTCTAATTGACAAGACAATACACGGTGAAATCCTTCTTTGTTCACATTTAGGAAAATCGTAAAGGTGTTAGAAGTTCTTTAAAACATATCTTCGCCCACCCGACTGGTTCAGTAGATAGAGCACAAGGCTATGGATCGGGTGGTCACAAATACATTCCAATATGACGTGACTGAACTCATAGATATGTCCTCCACTTCTGATTCTTAAATTACTTACCGGCTAGCAAAGGATAGATTTATATGCAATGGTGACATAACCTAAATCATGCTTTTAATTAAAAATGGCGTTAAACCAAATTCAGAATAGACATCAAAGCTTTAGCCAATTAGGTGACCGTTTATTATTTTCATTCACTGGATCCGCTGTAGATACAGCCCTGTAATAAATGTTTTGATATTCAATATGCAATGTACTTTTAAGTTTATGGATGAAACTCTTAACTTATTAGTTAATTAAAAACTGACGGCAGAGCAATTCAGTGCAAGTACCAATGTGTGCTTAAAGTCAACTGAATTTTGATTTTTGTTTTCCAAGCCGGTTCACTGGCACTTATGTGCGTGTAACTCAGATATACTGCACGCTCCAATTCTAGCCCTACTTTGCGTTTTAGTTTAAGCTTTAGATATACTCTGTACTGTTAAATTTATTGCAATATAGCGCTGCAAACATCAAAGAAAACACTATATGCCATACAAACTCTGCATGCAGAATATCCTGAGTTCATAACTTAGTTATAGTACATGTACAGAGTAGCATCACTAATCTGTATAATAAACAGCTTACTGCAATCAACAGACACTGCTCCTCCGCCTGTGCACGTGGTCTTTGTCCATCTTGTAGGACATTCTGATATATCAACTTCATTTCCAATGCAATGCAAATTGCCGGTAAGAAAATCCCCTTGCTTTTGTATTGATGCTTTAATAGCTGTCGTGTTTCTGCAAAGAAAATGAATCCAAACTTTAATTTCTTAACCGGATCTTACCATTTGTTTGTATCCATTCATCATTAGTTATATAACAAATGAAATTTTCTCTATAGCAAGTTGCCATTAATTACCAGGAAATCATTTCTCCTTAAACATATAACTATTACAATTTGACCGCTGTGTTTAGCCTGAAAAAGTTCAACTTCGGAAAGAAAATTGTACTTGGTTTGTTCCTTTGTTTTCTTTTCGAAGATAATACACAGACAGCTACAGAAATTCTAGCATTATTCATAGAATGATTAATGCATCCATTATTTGCATTCATAGACACAATATTGTATATTATAACTCGAAATTCGTATTTAATTGTTTTAGTGATTAGTATTAAAAGATGTACTTTTCGAAAAGAGCAGATATAACACGAATCTATCCAAAATATACATGTTATTTCCAGCTAAATGTTTCTTCATACATTTAATTATGCAAGAAAATCTATTTATTAATATACAGGCAAGCAGTAATGTAAATTATAAATGAAGCTTCTTAGAAGCTATGTATGAAAAACAGAGCCAAACCTCGGTACAAATTATCCAACTGTAAAACACGTAAAATATGCACGACCAGGCTTGCTTTCGGCTAGTCTTACGAAAATTAATTAAAATCTCATTAATGATACAGAAGTTATTTTATTCGAAAAATGTCTTTAAGATGCCATAACTCGACAAACATCCGAGCAAGACATCCTGTCAAAATGGAAAAAAAAAACTAGGCTTAATATAAACCATTTAAATTCCAATGAAATCCATAAAGTGGTGCACGCGATGAAGAGAGTTGTCCCAGAAAATTGCGAACTTTTTTATTATTTCGAAAATAAGCGACGCATCAAATTAATGTTTCAATTGATGTTATTTCAATGTAAACTCGGCAGGACTATTGAGTTTGAAATTAGATATCTGTCATATTATTTGAGTATCTTTAAGTAATGGACGGCAGTAAGTGCTAGTCGGCGCAAGCTCAGTTTTCATCATGATACAAAAAGAAGCGGCTTCCTCTTAAATTAATTTCACTTACCTGATACACATCTCACAGGATTGAAATTTATATTGTCATTAACTGCAGCGTGTGGCGCGTAATTAAGTTGCCATCACCTCCATTAAAATAATGACGTAATTCTGAAAGTAACGAACGCTCGCACTTTCAGAATGGCGACGTCAGATAAGTCAGATAAGTTTGCGGCGCAGGGAGTATCAATAAAATATTGTGCATATCGCGGTATGACTCCTTCGCAAACAAAACGAGAAATGGAAAAATCTGGAAGTCAAGCAAATGTTAGCAGGACACTTGTCTTAACATAGCACAAACGTAAGATTGGGCGAGTAATTCACAATATACAATATTTTGTTAATACTTTCTGCGCCACAAATAATATGATAGACATTTAATTTTAAACTCTATAGTCCTGTTGACTATACATTGAAATAACATCAGTTAAAATAATTATTTGATGCGTTGCTTATTTTCGAAATAATAAAAAAAGTTCACGATTCTCTGAGACAACCCTCGTACAGACAAAACTCTGTACATACACTTTTTGTAAACAAAGCAAAGGGCCATTATTAAGTAAAAGCTAATTCCATCGTTAAACCAGTAAAATATTAGCAAAATGGCTAACTGCTCATCGCTCACGTGAAGTTTCACTTGGTATTTGAGAAGTAATCCAGACAGATTTCATTCCAAATACCTTAAGGGGCTATAATTCTGCAAAACATGATTTCAGCTAGATGTACCGGCGATATTCACAACTGGATGTCTTACAACTCACACCTATAAATTTTCGTTGAAATCCGGTCAGGGGTTAAGAGATAAGGCGCGGACAAGCTAAATGACAGACGACCGGCAAAGGCAAAGGAAAAGGGGGAACATAACATTTATGTTAGCACAAGACTGACTTTAGTCTCAAATATTAAACAAAACATATTAATAATTATTAATGACTCCTTATATTAATACAAGGTCAACAGCTATTGACCGGTCTATATATAAACACTAAATTTTGCAAGACTAAAATCAAATCTAAAAGAAAAGTTTTTGTTTTTTTATATCATATACTATTACACTTACTGAATGGCTTGCTGGTCAATAGTCAAAACCATTGGACCTCAGTCCTTTAAATCTTGGAAAACAGCTTTTAATATTGACTGGCAAACCATTCAATACGTGTATATTATTACATGGCTTCTCAAAAGTAATAGCTGGTCCATAGTTTGATCAGCTTGAGTCAAAACTGAGAAAATCTTATAATAAATAAATCAAAATTTATTTTGGTTTTACGTCATAAAGGCACCTATTACATACTTTGTCGGTGAATTATCAAAACTATTAGCATACGTTCCTTCGTACCTCTGACAAATAGGTTTGACTTTTCCCCGGCAAGTCATCCAGTAATTATAGTATTTATAGTATTACAGCTCTTACTTGACATGCTTATGACCGAGCATCCGACAAACAACATGGGCATTATGTAGATCAAAGTCTTTACTACAAACTGGAAACCAAGTGCCATTCTCTTTAACCTCTAGTTGACCGAACTGATACTTTGACCCATTTGTCAGCTGGACGGGTGTTTCTGAAAAAAGTCTATTGGTATAATGATGAAAATAGTACGTAAGATAGAAATATATTATATAAAGAAGAAAATTGTATCAAGTAAAGTGACATTGCTATTTAATTTTTGAAATATAATAAACATAAGCTGACAGTTTTTGCAACGTTTGCATTATCATGGCCTAACGATAAAAATATGTTTGAAATTAATATTGAACAAAGATACAGTGTTAGACTGACATTCAACTGTGTGGTTTATCAAGAACTGTACTCTTAACCTAGAAATAAACTGTTTTCACTTTCACTTCTTTTATACACAGCAAATATTTTCTTGCATACCGAACGGAAGTTTCTGGTGTTTTCAACTGAGCTACAAAACTACGGCCTTCACACCGGAGTGTAAGCTGACGCTCGTGCTGAAAATGCCATTGTAACGAACTACATTTATGATGTAGATTTGATTGTTGCTCTTTTTTCTCATTAATAGAAATCAAAAAAGCTTATTATACGAGAAATACATAATGTTATGTTGCAGTAAAAAAACTGAAGAGACACTGTTTTATTATATGTCCTTAAATAACCAAATTCCATTGGCCAAAACCGCTGATTATTTTTCAAAATATACTTAATGTTCAGAATTATTATAGAAGTTTCACACAGTTATTGTTATTTTCAAACATTAAATATGTTGCTACAAATATATGTTCATATAATAACAATATCGCCTCGGTCAATATTACCCTTAGCAGTGAATATCACATCATATCCAATGGCTCAAGAGTCAATTATTGTATAATATTGTTATTCACGTTTACACGTCTTGGTGTATTTCTGCTTAAGGACGTACATTTCCCGCGCTTAGTTTAAATACGCGTCTATGAGAAAATAATGCTGAAAAGAAAGACCTTCGTTTTATCTTCTATAAATGTTCTTACAATACAGTATGCAAGAAAAAGAATATATATCATAAAAAGTATACGCATATGGAAATATCCGGCTCTTTGGTACATGTAGTTTTTAAAAACATAACTATTTAATGCAAGCTGAAGAATACTGGCATGTCTGAGTAACATAGTAAATGTTGGCAGGCATCTCGTAGTGTATTCATTCAAAAGTGAGAATATTTTGATCATAAAATACGGCCTTATTTTGAAATATGTTTACCTTTACTTATTTATAAAGTCAGCAAAGCCTTATATATTAACTAAACGGAGCCCGAATTTAAATATTCTAATCTGACTATTAGATATTGTATTTTAAAGCATTATAGATATATTCACAAAGTCCGGGAACTAAATGACTACCTCTCGTACACAACGACAGATTTTCCACTGTATGAAGTTACTACAATTTAAGCCTAACCGAACGGACAAAACAAGTTAGAAGATATGCATCTGTAACTTCAGTGCATGATTATTGAGGAAATATAATAAAATGCGTCTACATACGACAATTAACACCAGAATTTAAATAGTTGTAATAACTGCTGCGCGGGTTCCAGTAACTTTTCCGACAGTCAAGTATATCTGTTTCATCTCCGTCACAGTTTAGACGTTCAAGTGTGTTGTATTTATATATTTCGTAATATCGTAGTTCATTGCTAGATTGTACGCTGTTGTATCTGAAGATAATGAATTGATAAAATATGTAGTGGACAGGCAACATATCAATGATAAATGGATAAAAATATTATGATAAGTAGATATGATAGTCTTAAATATATGTCTACTAAGCACTTTCAACACATACATTAATATTAAGTACTTCCAATTTTTTTTTTTTTATTGAATTTAAAATGACCTTCGAATGGCGTGTGAAAAGATAGTACGCCAAAACTTTTAAATGCAGCTGTTCCGTTTCACCAACACAGTACAGTTTGCCAGATCTTTACAAAACAATAGCTGTAAAAAAAATAAAACAGAATTTCGGAAATTAACAAAGTAGAAATTTTATCAACTGTACTTTTTTACCGAATTTTCAGTAGCATTTGTAGATCATTTTCAGTTTCTATTTTAAAAACTGATAATGGCAAAACTTAGTTCAATGTTTCGTTTAATGAATAGCAGAATTATCTAACTTAATAGAACTAAACTTATCTTAAAATTTGTTTACAAATCTGACCACTGTATTTATTGAGGCGAAAATATTATTGTCATTTTCAGCATACATAAAATTGTGCAAGGTTTGTACAAGATTTATTTTCTACGTTTGTACCAAACTGCATTAAATCGGAAGACAGGTCTCAGACGCAGAGTGAACAAGATTTAGCAATGATCTAAAATTCGTTTTAGGGATAATGCTAAATTGATAACTGTTAATTTGTTACACTCGTATTAAAGGTGGTCAATCACATTTAATCAACATTTAATGACATTTTTTACTTTTTGTATATTCTGGTAGAGAACTATTTAAGGAACAAAAAGATCGATTACATAGAGTTAGATTCCTATTTGAAATGTATATTTTATTATTTTTATAAAATTTTGTAATTACTCCCCTTTAATATGAAAGTATATAAAAAGCTGGGTATTTCTTTTTATTTCGATATAATGTCTAGTTTTACATTTGCATTTGATAGACATATCAACTATTGAACAATATGAATCAAAATGCAAGTTTTAAAGCTGTGTGTAGCTTCTGAATTCATTTATTTCCAATCTATCTTGGTTGCGCACCCAAGATAGGCGAAGGGAGGTAATGATAATTTTTCAAACTTGCGTTTCTAATGAATTCCATCTAAATACATAATTTTTAATGCAAATATTTTACAAATATATTACAATATGTCTAATATTTATACATTTCCTTAGGCAAAGTATGTTTATCAAATTCATACTTATGATAAAATAACTCTATCTTGGTTTGGCAACCAGGATAGGAAAATGAAATGTTAAAAATACCTCCAGTGAAAATCTAATTTGTATTAAGTGTTAAGTGAACATAAATGAGTGTTAATGATCAGATGCTAAAGTTTCGAACAAATCCGTTACATGGCCAAAATCTGATTATCCACCTTTAATGAACTTACGCGCTGCATATTGCACTGAAAATTCTGCAAAAACGACATTTCGGCAGTTTCGGTGATATCTACCAAAACTGTTAAATAGAACACACATACGTTATTGTTTATTTAAAAACTATTCATACAAACGTTAAATCGCCTTCCAAATATTTGTTTTATCCCGATTTATGCAGATATCTTTCGAGACATGTCACTGTATTCCGCATCCTCCCTAATTTACATTACGCACTCGTGCTATTACATACAACACATCATATTCGTTACGTTTTTATTGTGGATGAAAACATTTGTTAAAGTGTTATCTTTTTAATGGTCCACTGACCACTTAGACCTTACTGTAAAACAAGGATAGTCAGGTTTTCAAAGCTTTCAAGACGGATACAGTATGTACAGGAATTCCTCAGTAGATGTTTCAAGCGTTGTAAACAACCCTATTTTGATATATTCATGTGATAATATACGCACAATGTTTAGTGAGAATATTTCGCAGAATTAAAATGATCAACCAAGTATTCAAAATTAATCGTATTTGGAGGTAATACAGTTTATGTGTAAATCTTGATATCTATGAAACATGAAGAAGCTTCGGGAAAAAAAATGCGACAAGTTGAACATTTCGTACGAAAAGCCTGATCGTTTAGTGATCATGATTTTTTAAATCAGAAATATCTCAAAATAACTTTTTGTATTATAGCCCCAGTATTAATTAAAGATTGATAATTTTGGATGTTTTTTCCACACTTATATAGACTTAAAACTACTTTTAAATGTGTATTGCAATTCCGGCATAGAAATGGATACAAGCTTAGCTTTGTAAGAAAAGATAGTATGCGGTCCGTTGTCGATTTAATTTTGTGAAAACAGTTACTTTAACATGATTGTGATGCCGCCACTGTTTCATCTATTTACATGAAACATAATGGATGACCAGTTTATAGTTTCCAGAATTACGATTTTTTTCAGTTTTTATCATGAACTTTTATAAACCGTTACAACGCTTTATTTTATAAACATTGATAAAAACAGAACGAGACGCAACGGTATTCTTAGACGCTACCATTACCTGGGCAGCAAAAGTGCGCATGTAGTTTATATACTCGTCAACCGATTAGGGAAGTCAGCATGATTTACTTTGTCTCATTTAGGTAAGAATCACTATCGTACCGAATAAAACTTCCTAAATAACGGACCGTTCCATTATTAAAAGTACACAAACATCGCTCACCTCAAAACTATAGGTAGCGCACAGTATTATGGCGTTTATAAGTGAAAAAAAAATGATAGCATGAAATTAAGGTGGTTCGCGGGTTTCCTACGAAAATTATGAGATATAAGACTGATATCAGGTCTGTTTGTACTAACATCTCCTGTCTTACATTTGGAGGAAAAGTAATATCATTCCGAGTCAACATTTACTTTTTAGGAGCACCCCCCTGGCGGTACATGTATTTTTCTAGGAAAATCGCCGCTTTTCTGTCATAAGTGCATTAGAATTAATGTTATAACATTTTTTTTCAAACTTAGGAATATAATAATTCATTAAAAATCATTCTTTATTGAATTTTCGACCACCTGGCCTTTATCAAAACAGGAAAAGTTAAATATATATAGTTAAATTAAATGTTATTGTTTACATGTTACGTTTTGTAAATTATTTCATTTGGAAAATGCTTGAATAAAGAGATACCCGTAGTAGGGGTGGGGAAAAAATAGTAAAAAATATCAATGTATTTCATGGCCGTGTAGCCGATATAAAATAAAACGGGACGGTCAAAGTTCTTGATTTTCAAATATATTCTTCTTTCATCATTTCTGAATAAGAAACTAAGATAAAAAGGTGGGTCTTCCCGACAGATTTTTTGTAAATTTACATTTTCTTTCTGTTGGTAAGCTAGATACCGCGACGTTGATACGTCATTTATGATGTTAACGTCACACAAACGTTTTGTTCATTATGTCCTTTATAAATACATTTCTGTATATGATACAGAACAACGAAAGTACACAAAAATGAAGTTTTATTTACTAAAATAGATTCACATTATTTAGAGTGTTAAGTAATTTACAATCTAAATACATTATCTATAAATATACTTCAGTGTTAATTAAACGATTTTCTTAAAGACGCTAATTTTGTCTATAATATTATGTAAAATGTCATTTACTAATGATGACTAGCTATGGGCACCCATGCCTTTTCTGTCAGGGTATTAAAATTTCAGGCTGTCTCAAATTCTATTAGACTATCTACAAGAACAGAGTGTATATTCACATGGATTTCTGAATACTGGCGTCGTAATTGGCATTGTGTGCAACCATTATGCATCTGCTGAATTGTAATCAATTCATGGTACATTTGTAAGCCGTGCATCTCCAACGCCATGATCTCAGTAACTCTTTAAGGAATGTATTCAGTCGGCGGTTACTTGTAGACTTCGGGAGAGGAGAGGGATAACGACAACAGGCCGCGCATGGTATTGTTATGCGCATGTGCAAATATCGTGTAAAAATAGCCATCTAAAAATAGCCATCCCAAATAAAGTCTATTTTTAGATAACTAGCCCGTTTTCTGTTTTCAATTACATCATGGAATCGGATGAGGAATTCACTATGAAGAATGACTTTTATCACGTTTATTTGTGTCTATTGAGGCAGCAAAAAACGTCATTGACGACGTGAATATTTTACTTCTTCCTCATTTTCGGAAACAAGACTGAACACGGAATATATGAGTACTATAGATAAACATGCCCTAACTGTTGTCATTGTTTGGTAACAACAGCTGGAGCATTGTATATATCAGTACTAAGTTAACCATGACCCTGCTGTAATGATAGCTAGCAACAGCTTGAGCAAGGGGATATAAGAGTACTATAAAATAACCATGCCCAACTGTTGTCATGGTTTTGATAACAACAGCTGGAGCATAGTATAATATCAGTACTATTGTTAACCATTTTTTAGCCGTTGTCGTGGTTCGGTAGCAACAGCGGGAGCGCGGTATATTTGAGTACTATAGTTAACCATGACCTAAACAGTTGTAATGCTCCAGTAGCAACCGCTAGTTGAATCCGTCTGAAATATTTTTCCATTAAAGCTTCTTTTTGTTGTGGGCATACTATGCAAATGCGTAGCTCTGGGGCTGTGATGTATGGGTACTATAGATAACCATGTTCGACTTGTTGTCGCTGTTTGGTTAAGTACAGCTGGAGCATGGTATATATCAGTACTAGAGTTAACCATGATACAAAAGTTGTAAGCAACAGACGAAACATGGTACACATGTTGACCATGTTCTGGCTGTTGTTGTGGTTCGATAACAACTGCTGGATGATGGTCAATATGAGTACTATAGATAACCATGCCCTAACTGTTGTCATGGTTTGGTAACAACAGGTAGAGCATGGTATATATCATATTACAGATAACCATGTTCTGGCTGTTTTCTGTGGTTCAGTAACAACAGTGGGAGCAGGGTAAATTGTAGCACTATAGATAACCATGCCCCAACTGTTGTCATGGTTTGGTAACAACAGGTAAGCATGGTATATATCATATTACAGATGACCATGTTCTGACTGTTGTTGTGGTTCAGTAACAACATGGGAGCATGTAAATAGTAGTATTATAGATAACCATGCCCCAACTGTTGTCATTGTTTGGGTAACAACAGGAAGAGCATGGTATATATCAGTATTACAGATGACCATTTTCTGACTGTTGTTGTGGTTCAGTTAACAACAGTGGGAACAGGGTAAATAGCAGTATTATAGATAACCATGCCCCAACTGTTGTCATTGTTTGATAACAACGGGAAAAAGCATGGTAATATACAGTAAGACAGATAACCATGTTCTGACTGTTGTTGTGGTTTGATACAGTGGGATCATGGTAAATAGTAGCACTAAGATAACCATGCCCCAACTTTTTGTCATGGTTTTGGTAACAACAGTTAGAGCATGGTATATATCAGTATTACAGGTAACCATGTTCTGGCTGTTTTTGTGTTTCAGTAACAACAGTGGGAGCATGGTAATAGTAGCACTATAGATAACCTTGCCCCAACTGTTGTCATGGTTTGGTAACAGAGGTAGAGCATGTATATATCAGTATTACAGATGACCATGTTCTGACTGTTGTTGTGGTTCAGTAACAACAGTGGGAGCATAGTAAATAGTAGTATTATAGAAAACCATGCCCCAACTGTTGTCATGGTTTGGTAACAACAGGAAAAGCATGGTATATATCAGTATTTCAGATGACCATGTTCTGACTGTTGTTGTGGTTCGATAACAGTTGGAGCATAGTAAATATGTGTACTATAGATAACCATCCCTAACTGTTGTCAAGGTTTTGTAACAACAGTAGAGCATGGTATATATCAGTATTACAGGTAACCTTGTTCTGGCTGTTGTTGTAGCACATTTACCAGTGAGAGTGTTTCTTTCAATAAAGAGCATTGCAACGTATGAATTCCAAAAATGCTAAGATAAAAAGGGACAGAAAAGTGGAAAAAAACTAAAAGGTTAAAATTTACAGAAGGTAAACCTGGAAATGAATATGTTTCTATGACCTACATTTCCACTGTATAAAACTGAAATCATCAAGGAAAGGAGCTTCTATAAAATCTGATTTACTGCCGATCTACAAATGCAAAACTTCCCCATTATTTAAAAAAGGAAGGACCTTCTCTAGCTTTGTTCTGATGTTACAATATCTTCAGAATTCCATCAGTATTTCAAGAATATTCATTCTGAAAAAGCAGCCAGAAACTGCCTATCAGAACCAGACATGTTGGAAGTAAGTAATGACTGTGATATTGAATAGTTGTTAAAAGTACAAAAGAGTTGTTTTGTTTTAAGAGGTACTATATACTAGAAACAGATGGGAAAATATTCTTTTACTAATATCTAGAATGGATTGTTGAAACTTTATGTGGTGTAATTGTTTTCCAATTTAAGCATAATCTGTAATTTTATACACATTTTACTCAACATTTCTATTTGTACTAAGTGCACATATTTCCTTAGTCTTTGTAAATCATGTCATAGGGTTTGATAGTTTTGTTATAAGTGCACTTGTGACAGTATGGCATCCAATAAAATCAACATTATTGCAATTTTTTAGAGTACTAAGTGCACTTAACACATTTGAATCTTCGAATTATTTTGCAGTTTGTTGTATGCCAGATTGAGTTAAGTACAATTTTACTATTAAACCAATTTAATTTTTGAGAAGTCTTCCTATATTATAACAACATTGTTGACTATGATATAACTAAATCATCCCTAAATATTCCCTTTCCCATAAAAAGTTTTATGTGTCGAAACCTTCTTTTGCGTTTCTCTCTACTATTGAAAAATTGGACTTATAACCGTTCTGGCGTTAACCAACCTCGATATCGGTATTACAGATAAACATGTTCTGGCTGTTGTTGTGGTTCGGTAACAACAGCTGGAGCATGATATATATGAGTACTATAGATAACCATGCTCCGACTTTTACAATGGTTCGGTAATAGCATCTGCAGCATGTATGATTCTGATACAGACAATGCTCCAATTGTTGTAACACAACCATGACAACAGTTGGTGCCTAATTATCTTTAGTACTGAAACAGATGCTCCGGCTGTTGGATGGGACCATGACAACAGTCAAAGCATGTTTATCTATAGAAACTGATACAAACAATGATCTAATTGTTGTTAAACAACCACGAGAATAGTTGGGTCCTGAGAATATAATAGTACTGATACAGACCGTACTCTAGCTGTTGTTACACAAACATGACAACAGTTGCGGCCTGTTTATCTATAGTACTAATATAGACGATTCTCTAGCTGTTGTAACACAACCATCATAACATTTTGGGCCTGGTTGGCTATATCCTGGTATGGTACAAACCATGCTCTAGCTGTTGTTATACAACCACGACAACAATTGGGGCCTGGTTACTTTTAGTACTGAAGGAAACCATGCTCTATCTGTTGTTACCGGTCAATGACAACAGGCCCGTAGCATGTTTATCTATTGTACTGATACAGAACATGCTCTAGCTGTGCTACCGGACCATGACAATAGTTGGACCCTCCGTTTATCTACAATACAGATACAGATCATGCTGTAGCTGTTGTTACCGGACCATGAAAACAGTTGGAGATATATAGTACTGATACATACCATGCTCCAGCTGTTGTAAACGCAACCTTGACAATTGTTGGGGCCTGTTTATCTATTGTTATACTAATACAGACCATGCTCTACCTGTTCTTACACAACCATGAGAACAGTTGGGGCCAGGTTATCTTAAGCAATGATACAGACCATGCTCCGTCTATTGGTTCCGGACCATGACAACAGTCAGAGCATGTTAACCTATAGTACGGATACAAATCATGCTCTTACTTTATTTTACTTATTTTGTTGGGTTTAAGGTCGCACCGACACAATTTTAGGTCATTGGCGACTTTCCAGCTTTGATGGTGGAGGAAGACCCAAGGTGACCCTCCGTGCATTATTTCATCACGAGCGGGGACCTGGGTAGAACCACCGACCTCCGTAAGCCAGCTTGATGGCTTCCTAACATGAGCAATTCAACGCCTCACGTTAGGCACGAACCCACATCGATCATGCTCTTACTGTTGTTACACAACCATGACCAACCGTTGGGGCTTGATATCTAAAGTAGTGATGCAGAACATGCTCCAACTGTTGTAGCACAACCATGACAACAGTTGGGGCCTTGTTATCTATAGTTTCTGGTACAGAAGATGCTCCAGCTGTTGTAACAAAACCATGAAAACAGTTGGGCCCTGTTACATTTAGTGCTGATACAAACCATGCGCTAGCTGTTGTTACACAGCCATGAAAACAGTTTGTGGCCTGGTTATCTATAGTACTGATACAAACAATGCTCTGTCTGTTCTTACCGGTCCATGACAACAGCCGGAGCATCTTTAAACTATTGTATTGATATAGACCTTGCTCAAGCTGTTTGCTTCCGGACCATGACAACAGCCATAGCAGTTATTGTACTGATACGGACCATCCTCTGGCTGTTGTAACACAACCATGAGGAAGTTGGTCCTAGGTATCTACATACTAATACAGACCATGCTGTAGCTGTTGTAACCGGACCATGACAACAGCCGGAGCATGTTCATCTATAGTACTGATACAGACCATGCTCCAGCTGTTGTTTTCCGGATCATGACAACAGCCGGAACATGTTTATCTATAGTACTGATAGATATCATGATCCAGCTGTTGTAACGCAACCTTGACAATTGTTGGGGCCTGTTTATCTATAGTATTAAATACAGACCATGCTCTACCTGTTCTTACACAACCATGACATCATTAGGGCCAGGTTATCATTAGTACTGATACAGATTATGCTCCGTCTCTTGGTACCAGACCATGACCACACGCCCGAGCATGTTTACCTATAGCAGTTATACAGAACATGCTCTAACTGTTGTTACCCAACCATGACAACAGTTGGAGTCTGGTTATCTATAGTACTAATACAGACAATGCTCCAGCTGTTGTAACACAACCATGACAACAGTTGGGGCCTGGTATCTAGAGTAATGATACAGACCCATTCTAAAAGCGGTTGTCACACAACCATGGCAATAGTTGGGGCCTTGTTATCTAAAGTACTGATACAGAACATGCTCCAGCTGTTTTAAAACAACCATGACAACAGCTGGGCCAGGGTATCTAAAGTAATGAGACAGACCATGATGTAGCTGTTGCAAAAACAACCATAACAAAAGTTTGGGCATGTTTATCTAAAGTACTGATACAGACAATGCTCCAGCTGTTGTAACACAACCATGAAAGCAGTTGGGGCCTGGTTTTATTTAGTACAGATACAGATCATGCTTTAGCTGTTGTAATACAACCATGACAACAGTTGGGTCCTTGTTTTCTACATTGTATAGTACTGATACAATCCATGCTCTTTCTGTTGTAACCGAATCATGACAACAGCTGGAGCATTTTTAACCATAGTACTGATTTATACCATACTCCAGCTGTTGTAACACAACCATGAAAACAGTTGGGGCCTGGTTATATTAGTACTGATTTAGACCATGCTCTAGCTGTTGTTACCGGTGAACGACAACAGCCGCAGCATATTTATCTATTGTAATGATATAGACTATGCTCTAACTGTTGCTATCGGACAATAACAACAGCCGGAGCAGGGTTTTTCTATTGTACAGATACAGACAATGCTCTTGCTGTTGTACACAACCATGAAAACAGTTGGGGCCTTGTTATCTATAGTACTGATACAGACCATGTTCTAGCTGTTGTAACACAACCATGACAACAGTTGGGCCAGGTTATTGTTAGTAATATACAGATTATTCTCCGGCTATTGTTACCGGACCATGGCCACATTTAGAGCCTATTAAACATATATTACTTCTACAGACCATGCCCTAACTGTTGTTACACAATCATGACAACAGTTGGGGTCTGATTATCTATAATACTGATACAGACCATGCTTTAGCTGTTGTAACCGGACCATGACAACAGCCGGAGCATGTTCATCTATAGTACTAATACAGACCATGCTCCAGGTGTTGTTACACAACCATGACAACAGTTGGGGCCTGTGTATTATAGTATTAATACAAACCATGCTCCACCTGTTGTTACCGGGCCATGTCAACAGCCGGAGCATTTTATCTTTTGCACTGATATAGACCATGTTCTAGCTGTTTGCTACCGGACCAACAGCCGGAGCATGTTTATATATTGTACTGATACAGGCCATGCTCTAGCTGTTGTAACACAACCCGACAATAGCTGGTCCTGGGTATCTGTAGTACTAATACAGACCATGCTCTTGTTGTTGTACACAACTATGAGAATAGTTTGGACTTGGTCATCTACAGAACTGATGCAGACCATGCTCCACTGTTGTTTGGCTAACCATGACAACAGCCGTAGCCTGTTTATCTATAGTACTAATACAGACCATGCTCTAGCTGTTGTAACACAACCATGACAACAGTTTGGGCCAGGTATCGTTAGTACTAATACAGATTATTCTCCGGCTATAGTTACCGGACCATGGCCACAGTCAGAGCCTGTTTACCTATAGTACTGCTACAGATCATGCCCTAACTGTTGTTACACAATCATGACAACATTTGGTGTCTGATTATCTATAGTACTGATACAGTTCATGCTGTAGCTTTGTAACACAGCCATGACAACAGTTTGGTCTGGTTATCTAAAGCATTGATGCAGACCATGCTGTACCTGTTGTAACACAACCATGACAATAATTGGGGTCTGGTATCTAAAGTACTGATGCAGACCATGATGTAGCTGTTGTAACACAACCATACAAACGTTTGGGCATGGTTATCTAAATACTGATACAGACAATACTCCAGCTAATGTAACACAGCCATGAAAGCATTTGGGCCTGGTTATATTAATACAGATACAGATCCTGCTCTAGGTGTAGTCACACAACCATGAGAATAGTTTGGGCCTTGTTATCTACATTACTGATACAGACCATGCTGTAGCTGTTGTAACCGGACCATGACAACAGCCGGAGCATGTTCATCTATAGTACTGATACAGACCATACTCCAGCTGTTGTTACACAACCATGACAACAGTTGGGGCCTGTTTATTCATAGTACTAATACAGACCATGCTCAATCTGTTGTTACCGATCCATGACAACAGCCGGAGCATTTTATCTTTTGCACTGATATAGACCATGCTCCAGCTGTTGTTTCCGGACCATGACAACAGCCGCAGCATGTTCATCTATAGTACTGATACAGACCATGCTCCAGCTGTTGTTTCCGGATCATAACAACAGCCGGAGCATGTTTATGTATAGTACTGATACATATCATGCTCCAGCTGTTGTAACGCAACCTTGGCACTTGTATGTTTATTTATAGTACTAATACAGACCATGCTCTACCTGTTCTTACACAACCATGACATCAGTTAGGGCCATGTTATCATTAGTACTGATACAGATTATGCTCCAGCTGTTGGTAGCAGACCATGTCCACAGTCAGAGCATTTTTATCTATAGTACTTATACAGAACATGCTCTAACTGTTGTTACCCAACCATGACAACAGTTGGGGTCTGGTTATCTATAGTACTGATGCAGACAATGCTGCAGCTGTTGTAACACAACCATGACAACATTTGGGGTCTGGTTATCTAAAGTAATGATGCAGACCATGATGTACCTGTTTATATTTAGTACTGATACAGACCATGCTCTAGCTGTTGTTACCGGTCAATGACAACAGCCGAAGCATATTTATCTATTGGGAAAGATATAGACTATGCTCTAGCTATTGCTACCGGACAATGACAACAGCCTGAGCAGGTTTATCTATTGTACTGATACAGACCATGCCCTAGCTGTTGTAACACAACCATGAGAAAAGTTGTGTCGTTGGTATCTATAGTACTAATACAGACCATGCTCTAGCTGTTGTTACACAACCATGAGAATTGTTTGGGCCTTGTTACATTACCGATACAGACCATGCTGTAGCTGTTGTAACCGGACCATGACAACAGCCGGAAATGTTCATCTATAGTACTAATACAGACCATGCTCCAGGTGTTGTTACACAACCATGACAACAGTTGGGGCCTGTGTATTTATAGTAACAATACAGACCATGCCCCCATCTGTTGTTACCGTCCATGACAACAGCCGGAGCATTTTATCTTTTGCACTGATACAGACCATGCTCTTGCTGTTTCTACCGGACCTGACAACAACCGGGGCATGTATCTATTGTACTGATTTATACCATAATCCAGCTGTTTTTAACACAACAATGACCACATTTGGGGTCTGGTTATCTATAGCACTGATACAGAGCATGCTCTAGCTGTTGTTTACCGGTCAATGACAACAGCCGCAGCATGTGTATCTATTGTAATGATATAGATTATGCTCTAGCTGTTGCTACCGGACAATGACAACATCGGAGCAGGGTTTATCTATTGTAATGATAAAAGACCATGCTCTAGCTGATGTAACACAACCATGAGAAAAGTTTGGGCCAGTTATCGTTAGTACTAATACAGATTATTTTCCGGCTAAATTTTTACCGGACAATGGCCACAGTCAGAGCCTGTTTACATATAGTACTGCTACAGACCATGCCCTAACTGTTGTTACACAATCATGACAACAGTTGGGGTCTGATTATCTATATACTGATACAGACCATGCTGTAGCTTTTGTAACACAACCATGACAACAGTTGGGGTCTGGTTATCTAAAGTAATGATGTAGACCATGCTGTAACCTGTTTGTAACACAACCATGACAATAATTGGGGTCTGGCTATCTAAAGTACTGATGCGACCATGATGTAGCTGCTGTAACACAACCATGACAAAAGTTTGGGCATGGTTATCTAAAGTACTGATACACACAATGTTCCAGCTGATGTAACACAATCATGAAAGCAGTTGGGGCCTGGTTATATTTAGTACAGTTACAGATCATGCTCTAGCTGTTGTACACAACCATGACAACAGTTGGGGCCTTGTTATCTATAGAACTGATACAAACCATACCGGTCAAAGACAACAGCCGGAGCAGGTTTATCTATTGTACTGATACAGACCATGCTCTAGCTGTTGTAACACAACCATAAGAAGCGTTTGGTCATTGGTATCAATAGTACTAATACAGACCATGCTCTAGGCTTTGTTACACAACCATGACAACAGTTGAGGCCTTGTTATCTATAGTACTTATACACACCATGCTCTATCTGTTGTTACACAACCATGACAACTGTTGAGGCCTTGTTATCTATAGTACTTATACACACCATGCTCTATCTGTTGTACACAAACCATGACAACAGTTGAGGCCTGTTAACTATAGTACTTATACAAACCATGCTCTATCTGTTGTTACACAACCATGACAACAGTTGGGCCTGGTTACTATAGTACTTGTACAGACCTACTTTAGCTGTTGTTACCGACCATGACATCAGTTTGGAGCCTATTTATCTGTATTTATGATACAGATCTTGCTCTGACCATGACAACAGTGGATGCATGGCTAAAGTAATTTCAAACAGTACAAATAACGTTTGTAAAAAAAAAATGATGCAAATATGATCAAATTCTGCACAGTTAACTTTTGTGTATACCATTCGATATAGCATTAATATTTCAAAACGGTGCGTGCCGTGGAAAGAATGGATACCTTATCTTTATATATATGTCAAATATTGAAGCAGCCATTTCAATGTATGTTGCCACAAAAAGTAAACTTATGATACCGTATTTTTTGCCTCGTAAATGACCTATAGGCTGCTCCATGAGGGATGTCACTGGGTGAGAAAACTGTACAGCGTAACCAGGACTCGAACCCGGGGCCTTTCGCTTACTGGACGAACTCTTTTGACAGAGCTACCCGGTCCCTTACACATTTTATCCACTTTAAACATAGTTTGAATTGTAGAGAACGGCATTCATTTTTCTCGTTAGTTATCATAAGGGCAATGACTGTGAATATAAAGGCTAAAATAACTCTAAAAGAGATATGTAAGATTAGAATTTTAATCATAAAACATCATAATTAGGTTCAGGAAATACATGCTGTTTTGCTTCCTCTGAAGTGCATGTCTAACTAACAATTTTAACTTGAAAGCAATGATGTCTACAAAAGGAAACACTAAGTTACAGGGAGTTTTGTTGCATATGTTTTATATTCAAACATTATTTTAAATGTTCTGCTGGCGATTTTGTTTATTTATGTTTGTCTACTTGCTTTACATGAATTAATATTTTTGAACCATACCTCAAAACTTTCTATTTCAAGGTAATTAATTATTTTGAACAAAATTGCATTAAACGTTGCAGTTTCATGGTGTAAGTGTAACCTATGTATATAAGAAAAAATATACGAATTCAAATTGCACTAACCAGTTCCAGTTAAATGAAACTACTACATCGTTATTTCATCCGCATACGTGTCCACTTGATAGTTTTCAAGGCCACATAAACGGAAAAAATGAGACAAATCAGGCTTATAATCATTTTGTTGTATGTTACATAACGTTGACAACCCTACTAAGTCATATTGTACGGTAGGATACGTCACAATATGGAACTTAAATGATATGTATAAATGTTGGAATTTCCGACATCTATAAAAAGTAACCAATTGACGCATGCGCATTTTGCAACCATGCGCGGCCTGTTGTCGTTATCCCTCTCCCGTTTCACTATAATCAATCTATTGTATATTTGTGAGCCGTGATATGCAAAATTGTGAAAAAAAGTCAACGGAAAATTCTGACAAGGCGCATCAAAATGCATAAATGTAAAATCCCTATTTGATGCTTGCATATCGCAACATCTATTCACTTTTCGCTCAATGTCGCGGACATTCTTTAAGTGATGTTGCTCATTGCAGTCTGTCAGAGCTGGAGTGGTATTCTGCGCATGTCCTCAAGTGATTATCAATCGGAGCGCACGGCAAAAATACGCAAATTATTGCATGACGGCATGCATTTAGTGTATAATATGTATAATAAACTGACTAAAGGTTCGGGTTAGTATTACCTTGGTCAAAAAATATATACTTTGAAGATAGTTTTCATTAAAATTGCTTGAATCCGGTATATTCCTGTGTCTGTAATTTTACAGGCGCTCCGGGTCTGCAGTGAATCACAGTCTTCGTTAAGAAGTTTGCAGTCCAGAAATATCCGAATTTTTTATATACCTATATAAATTCTGTAAAATAATCGGTTTGTATTTCACATAGAATATGAACAGGCAGATAAAAATCCGTATTGTACCTTTTAAATTCCGTATTGTACCTTCCGTACTGTATGCTGCCGGACTACTTTTATTTATATGCATGACCTGGCACAGTTCTATAAAATAGCGCACATAAAAAACTTCACTTAGTTCCATTTTAATATCGATAAACATTGAAGATTTCGTTCAATAAGCAAACAACAATAAAAAAGTAGAAGTATATAATAAAAGGGTCATTATAACAGTAGCTTGATCAGGGAGTTTGTATACGGCTCTCGTGGATTTTGCAAGGTCGCATTACACTCGACGCTTGCGCGCCTCGTGAGATCCGATGTGGTCTAAATCACTCGAGCCGAATACAGCATCCCAGATCGAGCTACTGTTATAATAGCCCTATTTTATTCGCATATGCGTCAAAATACGCTTTTACACTAAATACCAGTAAAATGTTGTAGGTTTTTTTTCAACATTCAGGCGATCACGTAAATAACAAAACAATTCAAAGTAAATGGCTGTTTTATTTATTGCTTAGTTTTATCCGTCTTTTAAATTTTTTGAAACACCAACAGAAATGCAGTGATGAAATCATAGTGGTAACTCTTTATTGATATTGTATTTAGTACTGGAATATCATACTTCGGTTTGGAATAGAACTGAGTGGGACAAACTTTCATCAAATAAGGATGACCCCAATTTGCCGCGAAATTCTATAATCGAGACTTTTTTGTATGTACAACAGTGAGCCATGTCAAAAGTGCGTTTCCTTGAAAACTTCTGACAGAAACAGCGGGTTCAACCACTCTTCTTCCATATTTCCATCCTGATATGTCGTCTGCGCCGACTGTATCTTTTTATTTTAATTCCTGAATGTTTCGAAGCGAAATATGCCAGAGTTTTATTTTAAATTTGTTATGTCGTTTGGAAGCAAGTTTTCCCTCAATACGGTCCTGCATTGTGCATTCATGTTGACATTTCAAACTTCATGCCATAAGCGGCACCAAAATGAGCTTTATTCAAAAACAGTTTCAAGTACACAGACTGAAGTACTTTTTTACCGTAAGAGGCATTATCTCATTTATACATCATCTGCTTAAGATTCCATATAGAATATATTCATAAAATAAAACACATTGATTTTATCTATTGAAAATATTCAATATAGGTTTAAAAAGCGATAAAATTATAATACACAATTAGGTTGTAATGAAAATCAAAATCTCTAAATAAAGTTATATAATTTATCATAACAAAAATGAAACATATTGATGTTTTTGCCACCCTTCAAAATGTTCCTTTCCGTTAAATTTGTATTTCATTTTTGTCTGGAAAGCAGTTTCACCACATTTCGTATCTTGTAAAAGATACCCCCTCCACCACCACAACCACTATACCACTATAATGTTAGGCCGTCCAACTGATCTAAACACGATTAGTAACATGAGACATGTACATGCATATTTTGATCGCATAGAACCAGAAGTTACATCAACGATTTCGACGCACGTATTTTATGTCAGACCTAAAACACGGTATTAATCAATAGCTCTACCTGTTCTTGATCAATCTATATCGGTGATTCGCTTGGAATACTGTTATTTAGAAAGATATACTTCGCTTATATCGGTCTTTCGCTCCGCGACATTTGTTTACTTCCGGTCGCTCTGGTGTCACCGTACGTTTTATGTAACGTCATTTCGATTGGATAGTAGTAACTCCACGTACGTCACGTACCGTTGTCGTATGCGGAGCTGTGCTAAAACTATAAAAGGCCTGTTTTTCGGCTCCTCATTTGTCAATCTTTCCTCCACCCTGAAGACAGTAACCCCTATGTTAAATGCATAAAAATCGGCTCCACAAATATCAATTTATCCTAACATAAGCATACCGTATAAGAGTCATAGAACAGTAACTTCTGGAGATATGTGGAATTTATGAATACTTTGTAAACTACTGAATATTTTATACTTGGAACTGCTAGAATTTTATATCTGAATACAAGATGTGCGACTGAACACTGATTTTGCCTCTTTGCTAGAGATATAGGTACAATGTCATCACTCTTTGTCCGAACCCAACTCAACAACTGTTCCCGGTCCTAGGCAGGAGTGCCGGCGGAACAATACGTACCCTTGAATACGGAGCCAGATACGCGAGTTATGCAAGATTAAACCGTTGATACCATATTCAACAGTTATAGTACATGTTTTAGCGCGACATATTCACATTTTGTGCCAAACTCGGCGGACATGAACATGTTGACTTTCACCCAAATTGTGGGCAAATAGCTTTAACTGACTCTGATAGATATTACTAGATAATATACTTAGATTGTAAAATACACAACAATGTACATCATGTGAATATATTTAAATAAAAATTATTAGATTTTTGAATGTCCTGTATATATCAATGAAAGATATAATGAACTCAGCGTTTGTGCGACGTTAACGCCGTCATTGGTGTATCAACGTCACAATATTTAGATTACCAAAACAAATAAAGAGTAAATTTACAAAAAAAACTGCCGTGAAGACCCCCTTTTTTATTTTATTTTCTTATTCAGAAATGATTAAAGAAGAATATACTTTGTGTAAGTTAATTTTCTCTGGTTTCTAATTTATTGTTTTGTATCTCATTTTCGTATGAAATTAGTAGTATCTATAAATCAGTCAATCCTAAAAATATGACAGGGCAATGCTTTTATTAAAGTGACCGGTGTAAGAATGTTATAAACTTATAACACTTACCCGTACAGGTTTAAAAATATCACAGGAAAGCTTAAAAACATTAAATCATATCTAAGGTGGAGTGTATTTAGACATAATTGATACATAGATAGATAGATAGATAGATTCTTTTATTTCCTCCAGTATTGATGAGCTAAACATATATACAACATTGAGTATCATAATATATACATGTCAACAGAAAATCCTATATATACATATACACAAACAAACATATATATATGTTTACACGATGTCACATCATGCTAGAACAAGATTTACTAACTCATTTGGTTTTCATCTAATTGTTATGAAGAGAAACTTAAAGACAAAATTTAACGGGTCTGGGAATCGAACTCACGGCGAAAAAGTATAATAGGGATACCGTAACCGCGCTAGGCCAACAAGAAAATGTTCTAAGTGTACTGACTTCATTTTATGTTTTTTTGTTTTGTTTTGTTTTTTTCAAAACGTCACAATAGTATGCGATACCTATACGTGTGTGCTCTTTTTATAATCACGTGATGTTTGCTGACGGGAAGTCCGTTTTTAATATACCGGGAAACCCTTATCAGAAATTGCAGACGAATGTTTTTATCTTACATTTGTTAGGAAAACAACAATTTTCAACAGATTTTGATGAAAAATATATTGTAAGAACATCGAATATGCAGCACATAGGTGAATATAGCAAAAGTTTGATTTTTTTAAAAAGTCTGACACCATGATGTATGGGCTAGTTTCTTTAAGAAAGTTCGTTCAAATGTTATTTTGGCGCTCTGGGTCATTATTTTTAGTCACAGTCAAGAAATCATAAATAAGGATTGCTTGATTTTACCAAAAATATTTATCGACGCTCACTGAACACGACATGTAACACGGTTGCTGCGCTTTATTGTTATATAGCAGTAATTCGGTCAAAAATGTGCTTCTGTTGTGAAGTCGAAAAAAAGTCCTTAATAAATAGATTCTATTTTTTCCATTTTTTTCGCGCATTCGTGCGTAAACCAGGGACCAAATGAGCATTATTCACTCGTGGATTGAATTTTACATCATAAAATAAGACACTTTTTACTTAAAATGTTTACTTGAAAACGAAAGTGGGGTGTTTATTCTACAGACCGCTTTCTGCAATATGAAAGTACCTGACTTCTGTTGACATGCATTTCACTGCATTCTATTCAACACCCCTCTTTCTTTTCGTTTTCTTGAAGCAACTGTATGAATATCTTGTGGAAAAAAGGTCTACGATGGAATGAAAATCTAGAAACAGTATCAAAATTGATCTGAAAGTACCTGATTTTTATATGAAACATTTTCTTTTATTGGTATATAGCCTTATATGCATAATTAACACGAAAATAGCATACCGGGTCCTATATCTGAGACAAAATTACTCAATTAATTTTATGTGAATCCTTAAACAAATTCTACCAATTTAGACATAAGTCTTCACATCTCATTCACGCGAGATAATGAGTTTGAGAGAAGAGCCAGTTCTATCCAAATAATGCTGAGCATATTAAGGAAGCAACTGGTAAAATATTTCACTCGCCACCGGGGATCGAATCCGCGACCTTCCGCACAAAAGGCGATCGCTCTACTGATAGACAAAATTATTTCACTGAATGTGGAAAAAAATATACCTTGGCGGGAACATTTAAATTAAGTTTCTTTTCTCCACTAGCGAGATTTCTGGACTTTATCGTAAATTTTCATATAAAATGCAAAAAATAAATACACTGGTTGTACATTACTGTGATGCTAATAGCAGACACAGCGGCCCATTGTCTGACTACGAAGTCAAGGGTCATGAGTTCGAATCCCGCTCTTTCAAATGAAAATTACTAACATGCCGAACAAGCAGGAAAGCTTCTTGAATCGGAGGGTCTTCTGTATCTGCATTATCGTCGCACTAAAACAACTACTTACGGTAACTATGAGTCGCATATGTAGGATACTGGTGAGGAATATAAATAAGTCTAACCCATTTTTTTATCTGGGGACCAAACGCCGCTCTTCATGGAATTACACGCCTTAACACGTGTATCATTGAAGGTTCCATGTTCACCGCCGTTTGAATACATCTGCGGATGTCTCTAATTTGCTTTTTGTACTTTTAGCATGTGTAAATGTTGAGTTCTGCTCAACCCGGGGCTAGAGGGCGTGGGCGGTAGCATGCATTTCCACTACTGTCCATGAACAGGCTCAATCAAACCGAGCCTGCAACATTTTTGTTTTTGTCGTGTTGAGCGACCTGTGAAGTTTCCACTTTTTTCTAATTTACTACAAACAAAATTGCGACGTCGCAATTAAGCCTTGAACAATTTGTATACACTATATATAATTGTGTTGATTATTTAGTATTCAATTATAGAAAGAATTAAGATGTTTTTTTATACTTTTTTAACTTCTAGCAGATATACATGTAATCAATTTGGTCAGGTTCGCGCCATTTTTCGTCCGAACAGGTGTTGTATTCAAGCGGTCTTAACGTAAAATCTAGCCTGGTGACCCATACTTTTTTAGCCATTAAAATTTTTTTATGTTTACAATACACTTATTTATACACAAGAAAAGAAATGAAAAAAAATCTATGAAACAGTTTTTTCAAAATTAAAACAATAATTTATTCTTCACTATGGGTATTTTTCATTGAAAAAAAGTTCACAAAAGTGAATATGAAACCAGATTTTTGTTTCATTTGTACCCATTATTGTAAGGATATAGTATTACAAATATGACTATGATATCAAATAAGTATATAATAAAATCTTTAAAAATAATAAACCTTATTGTGCTGTCTTGATGCATATTTTGTTTGGTATTTATAAACAAGAGGGTCATGATGACCCTGGATCGCTCACCTGAGTAAAATGAGCTACATGTTTCAAATGTCAAACTGATGATTTTCAGAAATTTTTTGGAAGTTTTTCCGATGTACAATCAAGTTACCCCTGGGGCGGGGCCAATTTTACCCCGGGGGTCATGATTTGGACATAGTTTGTAGAAGTCCACTAAGCAATACTACATGTCAAATATCTATTAAGCTCTAGGCCTTCTGGTTTATTCTTAGCAAATTTATGAAGATTTCCCTATGTACAATCAAGTAACCATTGGGCCTGGGTCAATTTGAACAAATTTTTGAGAGGTCCACTATGCAAAGCTACATGTCAAATACCTATTAAGCTCTAGGCCTTCTGATTTATTTTTAGAAAATTTTGAAGATTTTTCTATGTACAATCAAGTATCCCTATGGAGCGGGGTCAATTTGACCTCGGGGGTCATGATTTGAACAAAGTTTGTAGAAGTCTACTAGGCAATGCTACATGTCAAATATCTAAGATCTAGGCCTTCTGGTTTATATTTAGAAATTTTTTGAAGATTTCCTATGTAAAATCAAGTGATCCCTGGTGCGGGGCCAATTTTGACCTCGGGGATCGTGATTTGAACAAATTTTGTAGAGGTCCACTAGGCAATGCTACATGGCAAACATCTAAGCTCTAGGCCTTCTGGTTTATTTTTAGAAAATTTTTTGAAGATTTTCCTATGTAAAATCAAGTGACCCCGGCGGTCATGATTTGAACACATTTTGTAGAGGTCTACTAGGCAATGCTACATGTCAAATATCTAAGCTCTAGGCCTTCTGGTTTATTTTTAGAAAATTTTGAAGATTTTCCTATAAATATCTCTGTAAAATAAAGTGACCCCTGGGGCGGGGTCAATTTTGACCCCGAGGGTCATGATTTGAACAACTTTAGTAGAGGTCCACTAGGCAATGCTACATGTCAAATATCTAAGCTCTAGACCTTCTAGTTTTTGAGAAGAAGATTTTTGAAGATTTTCCTATGTAAAATCAAGTGACCCCTGGGGCGGGATCAATTTTAACCCCAGGATCATGATTTGAATAAACATGGTAGAGGTTCACTAGGCAATGCTTCACACGAAATATCTAAGCTCTAGAACTTCTGGTTTTTGAGAAGAAGATTTTTAAAGTTTTTCCTTTCGGTTGCCATGGCAACCACAGTTCTGCATGGAATTCAATTCTTTGAATAGTTTTTGTAGAACATCACCCAAGGAACATTCTTGTGAAGATTGGATGAAATTGGCCTAGCGGTTTATGAGGAGATGTCGTTTAAAGAAAAAAAGTTTACGGACGGACAACGGACGACGAACGATTGACGACGGACGACGGACGGTGAGCGATCAGAATAGCTTACCCTGAGCCTTTGGAAGATTATGAAAATGTTGAAAAATCGCTGGCAGTTTCAGCTACAGTGAGTGTGTTCAAAACAATTTTTCACAAAAGCAAGCCTGGTGACCCATTGTTTTTATTTGTTAATTGTTTTCAGCACAAATTTCCTATCATATTTATGAATTTGAAAAAAAAAATATGAAAGGAAAAAAACTATGGAACTATCTTTAAAGTATGTTCTTTCCAACTGACAGATAACTGGCTCACCTGAGACACCATACTATAAAGTAAATTCATTTTATTCACCATAAGGTTCAGAATGCACGGGAGTCTCGTGCTAGTTATGTTTTTTATTTCACATGGTTGAAGTGTTAACAAATACATGTAGTTAAAATTCCTTCCTTTTATTTTCACGAAAACGATCCGACAGTATTTAATGGTGGAGGAAGACCCCAGGTGCCCCTCCGTGCATTATTTCATCACGAGCGGGAACCTGGGTAGAACCACCGACCTTCCGTAAGCCAGCTGGATGGCTTCCTCATATGAAGAATTCAACGCCCCGAGTGAGGCTCGAACCAACATCGATGAGGGGCAAGTGATCTGAAGTCAGCGACCTTAACCACTCGGCCACGGAGGCCCCCAAAAATGTGAAACAAGTAAGCATTTCTCCTTTTACAGCAATTTCATTCAGATGAACTTTGATATTGTTTACAAAAAGAAATCAGTTCTGTGTCGGCTGAATCGTGCAGCTCCCAGAATACTTCTCTCTCTTTTTTTTTGGGGGGGGGGGGGGGGGGAAGGGGAGGGTGGAGGGCTTTTTTTTTCAAATACATTACAATGTGCCATTTTTCGAGTTTTTGAAAATGTCTGAAATTTAATTTTATGTTAGAAATAGTTCCAATCTTCCATAAATATTTTGCCAGCTTAATAATTTCAAGTGAACAGGCTTTCTTGGCCAAGAAAGGTGTGTTACGCGAAAAACTATGTTTACACAGTGCGTTTATTCTTTAAATGTAAAGGAACGGTAATAGATTAAGAAGATCGGACAGTGCAAAGCTGCACGAAATGGATATCTGATGCAAATAAGGTATATTATAATCTTCAGTAAGGAAAAATGACATTGATTTAATTCTCTGAAATGAACAGGGTGAAGAAAACTTTGACAAAAAGAAAAAACGATGCGTGTATTTTGGGCATTAAAATATTTAACGCCATTTTCTTGAGTAACGCTTTTATTCATTATTTTAGAACTTTAATTTGAAAATACACATTTTTAGCAATTTAAGTTGCATACGAGACCAAAATCTTCTAACAAAATTTTCTAATCATTTTCTTTCAACACACTGTGTAGCTTTCATTTTTATGTCCTAGCATTTCCGAAGCTGTTTCAAGGATTTTATATTTGTGTGGAATATCTTTAACGTGTCTCTAAACTGTAAGTAATATTATGGTATTTATGCTATATTATTCAATACTGGACATGTGTATCAAATTTTGATTAAGTAATAGATAAATAATAAATATTAATACAATAAATAAAGCGAAAATGTTCGACATTCTATTCGTGTTTTAGTATTCTGTTATAAATTTGTTTTGGATGCTATAGGCAATGAACCGGTGAACTCTCAGGTATAAAACAGAAAAACCGTTGTTTTTTGTAATGATTAGCATGGCATGGCAGCAGTCTTTAGCTGTGGTGATGAAATTAATACCAAGAACTATCAGTACCTTATCAAAGCGCGTCAATAAGATCTGTTTTACTAAGAAAATACTTTCGAAGCCTGAAGTTTTGCTGTTCCACCACGATATGTAGGTATTTTTTCTACCTTAACTACAGGAACAAACCTTGTAAAGTTATATCCTAACATTTGACACACAACATCTGCTGCTTGTATGTTGTTGATATAGCCAACTGCTTCCCATCGGTCATTTAGATGTAAAGAAACAGCCCCCATGTAGCTTGTTCGACCATATATAAGTTTAATAGCAGTATCTGAAAAAGGAAACACCCTACCAATAAGTAACGTTATTTTTGACAGTATCAGTTTGATAGTGACCCGTTTTAAATTTTGCACCTCTTTCAAAAATTAATAAACACAATTGTTGCATTCTTATACGAAAAATGTAAGTATGCTATCAAGGCAGATATTTTACCGCATTTTACTCCTAATCGACTTGATTTCGAACAAGATTGTGTGATTATGTTGCATCTCGAGATATCCTTTTCGTTGCCATCACAAGTTATATGTGCAGCTGTTGAAGTTGTACCAGTTTCTGAATATATTTGTATTTTCCTACAAATTAAAAACATTATAAAAACACATACCGAAAAACATGCTGGGTTAACTTAATCTACTAATAAATTTGGATTTATTTGACACTGGCTTATCTAGGAAGAGGTCTTATGATATGATAATAAAGTATTATTGCAATCGAAGAGAAACACACATTGTTTAAACCTGAATGAGCTCAATTTCCCGACTAGTCTACCCACAGTCACATAAATATGGTACCGACCAAACAACATATTGACCTTCTGCAGTGGTCATAACATATATTTCGCTCATGAAATTCTTAGACCGTTAAACTTGAATAAAGGGATTAACAGCAGATTTGATGTCACTAGTCTTTTCACAAGCAGCCTTTGGTTAAGTTCGGTTGGTATAGGAATAAGTCGAATTTAAAAAGTAACTTCAACATCGGCCAATACTCTTGTTCGATATAATAGGCTTACAGTGAGATATTTTGCACTTAATATCTAATTCACAAACTGCAAACACACTGAATAATGTTTTTCACACCTTCTAAGGTAACATTTATGTTAGTTTGTAAATAAAGATTGTCATCTTTGTAATTGTGTTCTTAAAATAAAATCAAACTGACAATACACGAACGTTTAAAACGTATTGTCCGGTTTTCAGAGGATATTTTACGAGTAATATTTCTTTCTGTTCATGAAAAACTGTCCGGTATTCAGAGCGCGTTTTAATTAAATTTATAAGAGATAAACTTAGAACTTTGAAAATCGCCCATTTTCAGAGGATTCCGGTTTTAGGAGGGTCCGGTTCGCTGTTTTTACTGTATTTCACGAAAATTGATCTTACTCTTTTTTTGTAAGTTTGAACAAAATAATTAACGACTGAAATTAGTGGTAAAACAGCATGCAGAAGCTAGCGCTTTGTAATGAAAACGCTTCAAATCAAAATTCTAGCGACACATGCCACTTTTCCTAGTGTTTTATTTGGAAGCGACAATATTTGTAGTAGTTATTTTCATTTCTTGATTTATTTTACCAAATAAATTGAATTTCATGCCATGCTTTCATTAAGTATTAATTGTCACTTTGTGTCAGATTCAAAGTTTTCAGCACGAATTAGCTTTATATAATTATATTAAAAAATACAATCACTGTCATTCAGTTCGGCCAATATGTGGATTTATGGACCTTGAAATAGTTTTTGTATACCTATATAAATTCTGTTGAAAAAAGGAGGGGTGAGGAGTTACAAAAAAGTCAGGTTTAAACTAATATGTTTAAATTCAGCTATGTGTGCACAAAACTGTCCACAAATCACGTCGTATATCTGACGGGTAAATCTTGTATTAAACAAATGTTAACGTTGTGTTAGCTGACTAAGGTCGAACAAAACTGTCGGCACAAAATCTTTGTGTTTTGTACAGTTCATTATAGGGTCTGCACTATCATGAGGTCATAATAACTAGTTTGGTTCCCACGCAAAAATAATGTATCGCGGATACGATCTAAGGCCATACGAAAAAGATTCTATGTTTATCGTCCCAATACATCTTTAGTATTTACCTAGTAGGCAGAAAAAACACTATCATGGTGCCAGTAAGGATATAAGAATATACGTTTTGTATCTTTGACATTATTTTTGCCACAAATGAAGAAGTTTAATATCAAGATATAAAATAGAAGCTAGTTATTTACAAATCAACAAAAAAAAATCATATCGAAATGGTTTTCAGTATCAATACGTTTTCTGCTACAGCGACGAAAACTTAGTTCCAGCTCGGACAATGGAAATTGTACCCAGTTATTTTAAATACATGCACTTAATATCAATTGTAATTACTTGAAACTAAAGTAATAATTTGCAAATGAAATAGCGCAAAGTTTTAATATGAAAATAATTCTTTTAAAATCGAATATATACTTCAATTCATATAAATGTCTAGTTTCCTAACATTTTCATAAATGATTCTTTTGTTTAGACAGTACAAAACTACCATCCTCGGGACACTAAATATACAGTGCAGATTAGGTCTGGTATTGTCTACGTACAAATGTAAGAAATATGTGATAAAATACCCTGTGCTTAATCCCATCATCCTGCATAAAACATTACTTGTTTGAACAGAAGTAGTGTTGTCAATGTGGCATATATCTGTCCATTGGTCGTTGAAAAAGAATTCTGCACGACCAGTTCGCCAGTTTTCCCCTTCCGAGAGTCGAACTTGGGTATCTTAAAATTAATGCTAGAAAATTACAACACGGCAACAAAAAGGCATGATGACTCTATATCGCTAACCTGACAAGAATGGCTGCATGGTAGACGCCATCTAGTAGTACGCAATACTATATGCCAAATATCTAAGTTATAAGCACTGAGGTTTTAGACAAGAACTTTTATACAGTTTTTTTTCTACACCTGTTTGTATAAAACAACTGGCCTCTATGGGCAGAGCCAATGTTGACTTCAGGGATAACATTTAAATGAATTTTATAAAGGACCGTTAAAAAAATGCTACAGATCTATGCTCTGGGTCATTCAGCTTCAGACAAAAAGAGTTTCAATACGGAGGCATGATTTGTACAAATTTGTTACATGACCAGTAAACAATGCTGCATGCTTAATTTCCAGCTCAGTACTTTACTACTTTAGACAGACAGGGAGCTTTTTTAAAGCCATTTATATATCAAAGCAAGTGAACCTAAGGGTGGCCCAATTTTGACCCAAGAATTTCTTAAGTAAGTCATAAAACAAGCAAAGTCAGGCGCGCGGCCAATTCCGATCCGGTCGGTAGCATTTGAATCAATTTGATAGATAACTTCTAGACAATACTACATAAACAGGCCTTGCGGTGTTTTGGAAAGATTTTCAAATCATTTCATTTTAGTTGCTACGAAATCTATATAGAAAGGAAATCGTCGGCTAAATTTCGTATAGGATCATTCACAAAATATCCAAATCAAGTTTAAGTAAGTTCCATCAAATTGCTTCAGAGAAGATGAAGTTTTAGTAACAATGTCGATGCGCGACGAAGAACACCGGATCATCCACCTATACAAATAGCTCACGAAGAACAAAGCTGAATTAGATTCAGAATGAAAGACATGCATATATGCTCAGACATTATATACAGACGTTACTTGAACCTAGTAGATCTAAACTATAAACTTCAAGCTATTACTACAATATCTCCGAAACTGATAACAAAGTTCATATACATGTATTCATATAATCATAAACGAAAACCTCCTTAGATAAAGCAAACTGACAACTGACAAACCGGTACCAACACCTACCTCAAAGCTTTGTGGCCTTAAATATTTGACAAAGTACATAAAATACGTGCCTTTTGTATCATCATGATAGCATTAATTGGAGTTTTGAAATTTAAATGACTTACTGCAGCTGACAGAAACTGTGTTGTCAGAGGTGCAATTCGAGGTAAGATGCCAAGGAGATGACTGACATTGCTGCAAATCTGTTTCATGCCCAGAACATTGCAAGTCTTCAATTAGTATGCATGGTACACTGCTACTATGAAACGTAGTATTTACCATTGCAAAATTCCTACAATGAGCAAAGAAAAATAATATCATGTTGGAGTTTCGCGATGTACAAGTATTAAATGCATTGTCACTCTAATTATTTTAAAACACAAAGTGCATCGTATACAGTATTGTCAATCAAACAAATTCAGATACATAAAATATTTTCAAATATATCAGTAAAGAAAAAGCAAAACTATCAGCGCCACAACAAAACGCCGTAACTATACATATTGATTATTTCAATATTGGGAAGATATTATAGTATACAGCTTATTTGTTATTTTCCTCAAATTGCTACTACATTTTTTTTTGTATAATTGAAACAGTTCTTTTGCAAGATACATGTTGTAATGATAGATAGACAAGGATTCTTGACTTACTTTGTGTAATTAAAGCCCAACATGGAACATATGACAGGTATGTTTTTCTCAGCAAAATTGTTGTTTGATATTGTACCCCATGAATTTTCATGCTGAATCTCTACACGGCCCATAGCTTCTGTACGACCGCCTTGAAGTTGTATTGGTGTTACTGTTCCATTATAAAATTGGTATATACATGTGTGTATCTTATTTGAATTTGTAATTTATGCATAGTTTAGAACACATTTTAAATTATTTCACAAACACAACTTTCTGAGAGATTGATTAGTCGAATTTTCCTTCGTAAAGCATTAATAATATTTAAATGAAATTGATATAAACTAAAAAAATCATAAAATAATAAAAGCGAAGTTTACTCACAGCAGTCAATGCCAACACTATAGTAATATGAATTGCTACTGCAGATATCGCTGCCTGTATCCCAGTCGTCAGTTGGACAAACTGATATATCTGTTTCATTTCCAATACATTTCATGTTCGAAATCATGACGTTGTTAGACTCAGCATTGATGCTCTTGTATGTGATATCACTAAAATGTTGCGTGCTTATATTGTTAGCATTAAATATCGTATAGATTTTTGAACTTACAAAAGGAATACAATTTTTTTGGAGACAAATTTTATACTCTGTATTTTATTTGTCGAGATCCTTTCTACAAATAATAATTGAAATGTTCATTGACTAAATGTAACGTCTAAGATTGTACATGTTGATCACATTACTAGTTATTGATCATTGTTGATCAGAATAATCGGTGTCATAACCTAAGATAATCTGACCTGTAGTATCAGATTTCTTTAAGGGGAATATGCAAGTTTGACAAATTTATAACCAGAAACAATTAGGTGATTTAAAATACAGCCTGATAGAAAAATTGGACTACAAACAAAATTTAAGGAGAAAAAGATGAAGCTCTCTACCGTGTTTTTTGGTACAGTATTTCATTTCTCTTTCCATTAATAGGCATCAGAAGAAGATGTATTCATTGAAACATTGTGTTACATATGATTATTTTTAATCAAGTTTTAAAAGTTGGCATTTAAACTTAGACTGCTATTATATTTTGACTTACAAAATATATTCACATTACTTGCTTTTCATTGAATACTTGGTATTAAGAAAGAACAATGACACCTCAATGACCAATATGCACTTGCGTAACTAGACTTCAAAATAGCACACATTAAGAAAGGACTTTTCTTGGAAAGGGTGACAGAGAGGAGGAGAAGGGCTAGTGCTTGAGTTCAAGCTAAAAATATAAATGTATTATGTTTTTTATTGATATAAAGTTACAGAGTTTGTCTCCGGGTCTAAAAGCAAGAAAACGTCATTTATGTATAGAAATCCGATAATGCCAGTGCTTGTGGGCGTGAGGAGTGTTGCACAGTCCTTAACCTCTCATGAATAGACTTGGTCAAATAGAATCTGCGATGATCATTTTACTTATTTTTGTTTCCAAAGGATCTTCTTACGGATTATCTTTTAAGCTGGAGAAACGTTACAAGACAAAATTCTGCATTAAATCCACTCTAGACAAACCATTTGAGAAAATCGGATTAAATACACACACATCTAGCTTATTACTGCAATATATGTGGGATTTTAGGGGTCCTGTTACGAGGTCTGAAAGTCTTCAAGACAATACCGCTATTGTGCATTTAATGCTATTCCAGAGGATGTCAGTTTAAACTGTGCATGCTAATAGCCTAGATAATTTGAAATACAAATATGAGTAGTGACATGATAGTCTACCTGACCCCACAGAGAAAGTTTGAAAATACAAGTGCTGCGTTTGTTTTCAAACACGTTAGACATACATGTTTAACATTTTGCGTCTTTCCAGTTTTTATTTCATTCCTATATATATATATACTACACTAAAAACATAAATTGTTACGTTTTCAACATTTCTGTCCATATATTTCAATAAGGTCAAAACAAATATATATTGTACTTAATATCTTTTTCTGAAATGTTTCAAAAACTAATGACGGAAGGAAAATGACCGATGAATGATGGAGTGTCCTTAAAGAAATAAGGAGAAGAAAGTTGACAAAGAACTGAAAAACTTCTTCCGATTACTAGTAATGAGCAATAGTACACACTACTATCAAATGTGTGACTATATGTGGGAGCTACCATTGATCGATAGATCTAGAAGGGCGGCTATGGAAATATGAATGATGCGCACAATTCTAAAAGTGACACATTAACTATGAGAAAGTCCCTTGCGTTAACTGTATACTATTAGTTTAAAACGCTTAAGAATTTGTCTTATCCTCAACATTACAGACTGACAAAAGTCGTTAGAGTCATTACATATAAAGCACTTGGCCATAAAATCAATCCTCCTTAATAGGTCTTTCTGAAAAATTACAATAAATTATATCTTACCCCTAACACTAGAGATAAGCCTAGAGAGAATTTTTTTTTGGAAAATATCAGTGTCAGTGAAAAAAAAACTTTATCTCAACAGACTTTGTAAGCCTACTAACATTACTGCGTTTATAATCTAAATTATTTGAAAAGCATTTGTATATGAATATTTAAGCAAGGAAGCAAAAGGTAAATTTAATATATAAGAAATAAAAGTCTCGCCAGCTTTCCGAATTACAGTCAACCTAATTTGTTAATAAGCCAAAGTCACCTTGGCGATTGGTTCCATTTTATTATTTGAGATATGAAATGCATGGGCACTTGCCTGAGTCATAAAACGAGATCTTTAAAACATCTGTCCAGTATTTGTTTCAAATGTCAATTCGTGCATTTTATTGTTTTTCGTAATAGCTCACATAACTGAACATCTTTTAAATAACCCAATATACCATTTTCGTAATATAAATGTCAGGCAGTGTCAGTTACTTCCTTCATATTGTTTTCAGTTCGCCTATATGATTTTTGGATGTTTTTGTTGCAGAAAAAAGGTAGTTTTGCAGATATCAAAAATTTAATTCGCTAAAACATAATTGCCTCGGCAGCTGCCTTGCTATGCCTTAGTGTAGTTACGGCACTATCGAAATGACTTTTTGTGTATTGCATGGATAATATTCAAATGACTGTATCTTGTTTTAGTCCGATTTTGCTATTTTTGTCGTCAGTTTTATTGTGTCATCACGCTTCTTTTAATGAACAATGTTTTCAAATAATGCACATTCCCCTTTAAAAATACATCTACATTTTTTTTAAAACTTGGTTCAACAAAGTTCTTATTGCTTACATGAAAACGTATTCAGTGTGGTCATTCTAAAGCAATGTAAGTGATACTTTTGCCTTTAATATATACTAATTACACTTAACAAAACGTGCAATTAGTCATTGAGGTCAGGTTACCGATTATCAAGTTTGTTCAGTGTATATAAATTTTCCAGCTTATTTACCTTGTAAAATGGTATCCCAGCGACCAGCAAATTACCTCCGCATTTACTTTCGAAAATGATGAATAGCAGATAGTTCCCCATTTATTGTTATGAAAGACCTGAACCTGTCCCGAGTAAATTGTGTCTCCGTTAACCAGACGAACGGGTGTGTCTACAAAGCAAAACAATTGGGCTATAATATGTTAACAGTTTGATACTGAATGTTGTTTTCGGCTTCGTATGTGTGTGCGTGTCTTCTCCAACAATCAAGTAGATTTTGCAAGACCTGTATCATACGAAACGCGTCTTGCTAATTCGAGATACATGAGGACAATAAACAACAATCTACATGTACTTATGAAATATCATAAAAATAGTCCAATAAAAACAAATACGACGGAATTTGACATTATATTATAATACTGATTTTGATTTCTGACAGCTCAAGATATATATTTATAAAATACAGGGCGGACATTTTGTACCAGTATATTGTATACGAGGAGTCAAATGAGGACAGCATTGCAGAGTCGGGACAGGACGTAGGAACTGATGTATCTATCGAAGACCTCAGTTGGCGATGATCCTTACTAATTGGCGATAATGCTCTACCGTAATGTCCCTTATACATAATTTCCCTTGCATATATCTTGAATTTGCGCGAGACTACGATTCTCAAGAATTTTTATCAGACTTCCACAGCATTCATATGGAATTCGATAGAACGTGATTCACACAAGATGTAGGTGCTTAAATATATCAACATTGGCCTTAATTCAACTTGTGCTTGCTGTAGAAATAACCTTCTAACGCAATGTACACAATCAAGTTTAATAATGTTTATGATCTCGCTGGTTACACCGAAGTATATTGACATTGTGGTAAAGGTAGGTAACTCTGCTATGATAAATCACCGAATTATCGAAATCGGCAGAGATCTTGTGCACATACACAGCATGAGGGATATCCATTGAAATTTCTAGAGATATATCACTGGTTTTGCATTAACAGTGTAAAATAAAGCAAAGTTTGACAAATCTTTCGTCCGTACATATAGTAAAACTTACGGACTCTTTCCAATTATCAATCATACAGTCTCTAACATGTATAACGTTAAACTGATTCAATAGTTCTTTTCCATTATCGAATATGAATGAAATTTTGGTGTCCATAATTTGTTTATAATGTAAAACAACGCAAAGTTTTGTCAGTTTAAAGGTATTACATCTGGTATGACCAAAGATATTTTCAAAAATTATAGATCTATGAATGTTTCATAACGATGCTAGGTCTTAACATTGATATATTTAAAGCATTATTAGCAATTATCAATCATGGCTGATATATTGTACCTCCTCTACATATTATGTAAGAGCATAAAATAGTTTGAGAAGTGTTGTTCATACTTTGGCTAATATCGATATCTTTTGTCTGTTTGCATTATAGAGTTTTAGACAGCGAGGCACAAATGTCGTCTAAGAGGAACATTGGCCATTGCATTACTGTTTGGTGTGACCGGAAACGACATCATCATTCTCGAAATTGCACGTACTGCATTCACTCTACCCGTTGTCTTTCTTAAATACTAAGAGGCATATTATGCACTTTGAAAGATTGTCCCTGACATTGCTGAGCATATCATACTCGAATATAGTGTACAAAAATCTAATTATTATCGTAAATAACGAGAATGTTAGAAAATATTTACTTTGAATTTTGCAGTCAACTGTAGCAACAAGATTATATCTGCATGTAGCATTTTTCCACGGTGAAGACGTACATGCTGCTAAATCGGGTTCACTACCATTACATGCAATTTGGTTGACCAAGACATCTCCAGATCCTCTTCCAAATAATGAACCTTGAAGAACAGACGCATTCCTGTAAAATATTCCTTCAGCTCACATTTTGTTTTTATCTTATCTGTTGGCCGTTGAAATTTCAAGAAAGTACAAAAACCAACATTTATGACAAAGATAATTTCAATATTTTGATATCGATTTCTATTTATATAATAAGATAAAAAAAAACATTGACTTTTACTTTTATGCATTATCCAATAAACTGTTTTGAAAGTATAAATCCAGCTTTTGTGTTATAGATACGATTAACTACTGTTTAATGTCTGAGTTATTATATGAACTAGCACGCGCATTTTAAGAATGTGTAATAAAATAGTAGAATTAAATCTTAATACCATAAGGATTATCAGAAGCTCAGAAGCTTGATATTTTTTTCATTTGTGTCCTAACAATTTTTGTATGTTGAGGGTGAGCTACCGGATTCAATCGCCCGCCGTCAACAATATAATCATACTTTTTTCTGAAACTACCCGTCAGGTTTGCACTAAAGTTAGTCTCAAGTATCCTGGGAAGATCTCCCCTTTTTATTCAAATGGTTACTCATAGCCATTGATACCCTCCAAAGCTTGTTCAAATAGAGCATTCTGTCCCTTGTTTGGGACGCTAAAACTCTTTCTCATGAACCGCTTGATAAAACTTTATCAATATGATAAGTATTATAACACCACTGTTAGCTCTTCTCTTAATTTCGTTCAAAAAGGCTTCTTGGTCCCTTTGTGGGGCCGCCAGAGCTAAGGAAAAACATATTTTGGACAAACGGTCTGACTTGCCCTCTTTTTGGGGTCACTACAGCTTAAAATAGAAATATATGTAATGACTTTTCCATTGAACTGCTCCGTTGATCTTCATAAACCTTGGCCTGTATCACCCTTGCAAGATTTTGTCTCAAATGCGTTTAAATAGGGGCACTTGACCTTTGTTTTGTACAAAACACAGTTGTTACCATGTACGATTCGGTGTGTCACACGTTTATTTAAGGTCAGGTCAGCGACTTAGGGCCAGTATGGCATTCTTTTACTATATGCTTAAACAAATTGTCTTTTTCAAATGATTGTTACTAATTATATCGAATAAAGCACTTAACAATTAAATTCCAAATCAGTTTAAAGTGGATAATTATACAATTGCTTTACAAACCAGAATCTAAATCCAGCCATTCGGCATACAACATCAGCAACAGTTTTATCAAAGGCATCACTACATATTGTCATCCATTTTTCTTTATGATAAATCTCAACCCTGCCTGAACGCTCACTTCTGCCATCAGCAAGACGAACTGTACTGTCTTTGTAAACAAAATATTCAATAAAAGGTACTTATCTCCACCTTTTTAAATCATTAGAAAAACACATGTTACTGAAATTTCATATATCGTAATAGAACTGTCATAATATCAAACTAGAAGATTTTGCATTCTGTGATTTTCAACATTTTCGTGCAAAGATCGTTTTAATACCAGCGTTTGAAAGTGATTATGATATTTATTACGGAGAGGTTTATTTAATGCCGCCCGTTGTTCATCTAGACGGGTATAAAAACACACTGGGACCTTGTAAATCCGTGAATCGCGCTGTTCTTTCTTGGATGAAGTCAGATTGCATGTGCAGAAAAAAACAACCTTAATTATCATTGCACCAATATTTTTTTGAATGAAACTAAACACAGTTACATTAAAAAATATATATAGTGAATTTAAAATTTATGATCGTTGTGTCTCCCTGGGATCTAGCTTTGTCCTTTCTTTATGTATTTGGACTTTATATATATTTCTGTTTCTTAAAATCATACTTTGAAGCTATCCAAACATTCACTTACTACAAACAATGCCGACGTCGAATCCACTGGGACAGTTTCCAGACATCCAGGGGTCAGCTTTACAGTCTGAGATATCTCTTTCTTTGCCTTTACACTGGGCGTTTGTTATAGTTTTGGATATATTGCCTTGCTTATATTCTCCTCTTTTAAGCAGGTACGACCTGTTCATGAATTAATAAACGGACCTTCAGCAATTATAACTGATAAAACTATTTTCGGATTTATATGTTAAAAGAGCTGTAAGGTGGATGGACTGTATCAGCAGTTTATACAAAAATCATCCATTCTATGGAACTAACTTATGTCAATAAATTGTCCGCTCAGTGTTTAGGTCAAACGTTCACTACGCACCTGCAAACTATTTAAATAATAAAGGGAAAGCCCTGGTGCAGTATCTCAAACGTGGACGTGGACTTAGGTATTTCATTCAATTTAATATTTCACATCACGTTTATAAAAATATATACATCACTGAATATCGATAAAAGTCTTTGAAAATTTAAGAAATTAAAGATTAATTAGATAGTGTATACGTATCTGGCTTACTTCTGTGTGTAGCCTAACATATTACAGATGACATCAGAGTCCACGGTATCGAATTCATCCATACAAATTGTACCCCATGTACCGTTATATTGTATTTCTACTCTTCCGGCTCTAGTAGAAGGTCCTTCAACCAAACGAACTTTAGTAACAGGCTCTGAAGTTATAGTAGATATTTCGTTTTAGTTTTGCGGAACAACTCAAAATTTATTTGTAAAGATGTCTAAGGGGAAACGAAATAATATTTATATAACAATTCTCACGGAACATGTAATACTTTATTGTTTAAAAAGTTCACCACCAGTCCAAAGTTTGACATTTTTTATATTCACGTTGGTTTAGGAATTAATGAAATGAATGACAAAAAACACCACACTCTTACCACAATTAATGCCGACGTAATTTGGATAGCCACAACTTTTATCTAGCCACTGTTGTCCGGATCTACAATTTGTAATGTCTTGTTCATATCCGCTGCAGTTCATGTCAGATATGGCTTTTCCTCGGATGACGTAATCATAAAGGTATGTTGCGGTATGAAAACTTGGATTCCTGTTTATATAAACGAATTATTGAAATGAAATCATACAATACACTGAAAGATAACCCAAATTATAACAGTTATAGCTCTAAAATGATTTCAAGTTGACAGAAACATTTGTGGCTTATTTAGCGCGCTCACCAAAGAAACAAAACCAAATTATAAATGCGCCAGAACAAAACATTGAACGCGACAAAAAGTATACAGACACTAAATAGGACAATGGCGCTAACAAAAATGATAGTCGCATCATGACAGTTTCAAATAGCTCTCATTTTTATTGTTCGGTAGAGCTATTTCTTTTATTTTCGTTGTAATTTGTTACTTGAATATCAGGATCTATGCTTTTCATGAAAACTTAGATCATACACCACAAATACAGTTTAAGATCCCATTTTAACTTATTTAACAGCGTTTGTGTTTCACTGAAAATATTGTTTTCTTGAATGACAAATGACCAGCACATGACCCCGCTGTTCTTTTGATATTTATTCTGCACTGATAATATTATTTAAGAAAGTATAGTTACAGACTTTAAAATGTGTCCAGATTGTTGCTGCAGCCCTTTGGAATACATCAGTATTATATATATAATAAAAGACTATATAGCTATTCAGTGTGTTCATACCAAAACCTAACATTTTATTTAGAGCACCATCAACAAACATTACATATTTTCACGTTGTCGCGAGCGCCATGGCAAAATAGAATGTTTCTGTGTCTCGCGTTGGCACGCGTGCGCAGTGGAGAAATAAAATGTTTCTTTGGCGTGCGCACAGCATATGTAATGCATTTCGTCGAGTCGCCCTGGCGAGCGCGTGGGTACGAGACATCGAAAAAATTTATTTCATTTTGAAGTGCGCGCATACGCACCTACATAAAATGAGTGATGATAATGCGACCCTGCTTTTATTTTTTCTTTAGGTTTCTAATTTTGCTTCGTTGTTGCGCATTTATAACTTCAGTTAGCCACCATTGAAAACAGTAGATTAGCAGAGAAGAAGATTGTACTTGCATGGGTATTTAAACAATACAATTCGCGTGAGTTGGCAATTTCTATGATTAACTTAAATCGAGTCTGCTCTCATTTTTCTTGGTTGCGTACAATACTCCCAAACGATCTTTTTTATTTAAGTTTGACGCTGTAATACGTATTATCGCACTTTGACAGTGTTGTTATATTATCATTGTCATATTGCCATTTGAAATTATGGTGGACATTCTGTTTTGCTATAATAAAACATCACATAAACTAGCGCTTGGGGATCTAAGGGGTGTTGCATGGTCAAGTACCTGTCATGAGCAGACTCATTGTTATTGTCGTTGTGTTTTTTTTTTTCGATTGCGATACTCCTAAATAATCTTCTTAAAATTTCATTCTAACACGACCAGCCAATAACCTACATACATGTAGAGCAAAATCTATCTCGGGTTATTCTGCAATAAACGACTCACGTGCAATGACGTTATCCGATCCAGGTGCGTAGCACGGTCGAAAAAAATAGTTTTTTCTAACACTTTTGATACTAGTATGTCATGTTAGAATCGAAATAATAAGTTCTTATGCGAAACAATACATCACTCAGGCCTACGGCCTTCGTGCTATATTCTTACGCATAAGAACTCAACACTCGGGTTATTCTACGATAAACCACTATTGGGAACTTATTATTTCTTAATTAACATTCTATTTCATGAGCAATTTTCTGTTTCGTATTTATATCATTTAATATATCTACAGTCAAATCTGTTTATAAAGACCAGTTTTGGGGGAGGCGAAACTGGTGTTCGTTGGAATGTGATCTTTATTCACAGACATATTAAATCTTAAGTCGACAAGTTAATTGAAAGAATGATGTCGTATTACGATATCTGAAATATTTCGACGAAGTGTTATTTCTAAATATCGAAATATTTGTTCTTTGATTATGCGGCACGCATACAAACGCGATCTGTTAAAATCTTATCTTAAGAACATAATGATACATTATATATTCAATGGCGAAATGTGAATGAGAATAGGAATTTATTTCGATGACTGATTACAGCCCTACTTATTTCATAGCCTTTCTGAAATTTTTTTTTGCTCACATGCTTTGCGAGTTGTCACATTCGCAAAATTAATGATATACTGTACTGCATTGCCGTAATTTTTTGAACTTTTCAAATAGAGGAATATGTTTAAGAAATTGCCATACAACTGAAGTTTTTTTTATTTCATTTGAATAAAACGTAAATTATATCAATATCCCGCATGGCAGTGCAAACATATCATTAGAGATTAGCAAATCATTAATAAGAACCTGCCAGTCAAGGAAAGTTCTCTCGTTCAAATATAATGTCATTAAAATTCAATTGTCATTTTAACCCCTCTAGATTCATTCAAATATTAAATGAAAACACCGTAAATCGATGAGAGTTTACTGGTTGTTATCGAAAAGACATACTCAGTTTCGATTTCTGTTCGAATTATTGCCATTTTGCATTAAACAAACAATTTTAGACAAAATATCCATTCATATCTTTTGTGTCATAAACATGACTCTAGACAGTAAAATGTTTTATGAATAAAAGATACTTCCTTCTAGAAACAAACTTTAAAGACACACCACAAAATAACTGTATTCTTTTTGTTTTTCCATGATTGTAATTATACATGATTTGCATGAAAAAAAAAAGATATGCAAGTATTTAGTTACAAGTTGACAGTGACATATATTAGGCAAAGACAATGTATATTATGTCTTAACATTTTATTGAATAAAATATGTACAGAAATCAGTGTATTTACTAGTTAAATTTCATTCACATTTTGTTTCTACAGTGTAAGATAGTTATTCAGCTTTATTTTTGAAACTATGCCATAAAGAGAATGACTGAATAACCTTTCAGATGAAGTTGTCAAAACACATTTATTGTCTAAATTATCCACATGAAAAGTTGTAGTATAGCTGTATATTGCCTGTATTATAAGAATAATTTTCATGAAGTTTTTGTGGGTGAAAACAGTTGGTCACTAGGTCGTGGTGGGTCTTAAAGCTATTTAACAAGTACATAAATAACATTACCCAGCTTAAATTATTTTAAACAAATTAAGAGAAGGAATAACGACTTTGAATACTGGGCTTTACGATATCATTCACTCATTTGCCGCGACGTGTTGTCGTGTATTATTTTGTTTATACCTATTTTTCTCTAACAATCTGCGATTCGCATTTGTATCACGTATCCGTTCATTATATTTTCGTATTGGATTAAATGTATCGGCGATATATGACCATTTTGTGTCGATTCGCCGTAAAATCCAACACACTCACTCACTGGATTAAATGTATTCCATATAGTACAATGATTTTTGCGCAAATGTCCGCATTAACGAAACAATGAAATTCGTTGACCGATAACAAATTCCTGCATTAAATTTAACGTGGTAAAAAGACGAAATCTTGTGCATCTGTATTGTGGAAAATGAGCATAGAATAAAATTATCATGTACCATCATTCTGCACAAAACATGATACATTTGTATCAGTACCCATACTGAAAAATATTGAATTCGCGTAGCGGGTTATCCAAATACTATTGTATGGAACAGCAAACTGTATTATACCTGATGGTATGATAAGATGAGTTTACTTTAGGATGAACTTAACTTACTGAGTACACTTAACAAAAGTCGGTTCAGTTATATTGCATGCTCTTTTAAATTTGTTAGCAGCATAATTATATTACATGTTAGGTTTTCCGATCATTCTGCAGAGAACTCTGGCGTCATCAACTGTAAAACCATAACTTTCATCACATATGCCCATCCAGGTAGACAGCTCTTGCATGTACACTTCTACTCTTCCTGAATATGTCGTAGGACCACCTTGTAATCTGACAGGTGTTACGGAATCTGAAACAGGCCATTCCGTTTCTAATCTACGAAATGCTAAAATATCTTGTGATATTTAGTTATAGCTACAACATTTGGAACTTGCTTGTGACAAAAAATGTACATTTCATCGCCTGGATAGAAAGATGGTCTACCATTGTCAACATTTTAGTAAAGTCGGTCACAAATTTTGATATGCGCTTATTTCACTTATTTCAGTCGGGAAACAATGGAAAACTAACATGCTTTTTTAGTTTTATTTTGTAAGGTTTTTAAATCGTTCTATTTTCTTTTTAGCAACTTTTTCCATTTTGGAGACAAATAAAGTTACAAAAAGAGAAACATTTATCAAATGTGAACTGCTCTGCTGGTAGATTTAATGACAAAACTGTATCTTTTTAAATGGATTTGAAGCCTTTTTCAATTAAACTATGAAGGGCATTTGTTCTTTTCTACAAACATTTTAGCCGACCTATTTCGATCAACACAGAGACAGCACAGGTCTATAGATTACGCGGTTATGAGTTCGGTGCTCGGGTGGGTCGTGACAAACAACACTGCATTAAAGTCTCTCTTTTAAAAACAATAAGTATCAATAACAACATTAAGGAAAACATGTTTTTTTTTCTTTCAGATGCAAAACTAAAATTTTAAAACATGATAGTTCTGATTACAAAAGTCAGAGAAATACATAAACAACCAGAAGAGACGTTTTGCCCACGACAGGTAGAAGTGAGGCAACTGTCATAAGGAAAAAACAAAACATTGTCAAATGCCGGTGCTCAAGGCACTTATATTAAAATATTAGTTACGCCAAAGGATAATGCCTCACCTCAAAATATTTCTTTCGACTTTTAATAGTGGTTTTCACAAAACTCTGTTACTGTGCATTATGTGCAATAGGTTGTTTAGATGTATGCAAAGATGTTACAATAATATCTCACAGTACAGTACATGTACTTACAACAATTGACCCCGACGTTGCTACCACTGTTGCAGCTATTTATATCAGTGTGTTTGCAGTTAACTATGTCTGTTTCATTTCCAAGACATTCTAAACGATAGTGTGTTATTTCGCCAGTACTTTTTCCGAAGTAATCATTGTTACGAACGGAGATGTTGCTAAAAATCAATACCGATATATTTAAAACATGACAGTCACTATAATCTAAGTTAATGATGCAGTTTTGTTCAGGTTATTGTTTTATTCAAGACATGAAATAGTTATAGTAGTATTTTTTATATCGTACCATTACATAATATGGTTTATGCAGTCTCTTTGATAACAGAAGGCTAGCTGATTCCTTTTGTATACATTTGGAACAAAGGGTATACACACTTTAATGATGCCATAACAATACCACTAAAAACAGCCGGACAATTTAACCTGTTGCAAATATGTATCATATGTACTTAAAATATAAAGTTACAAAGAATGTTTGCTAGATAAAAATGTATTTAATTTTTAGCACAGCTATTTACATTTCATTTGATTAATTGTATTTCAGACTGGATGGGTATTATCAAACTGCCTGAAGTATATCTGTCTCATTTGTAAGAAAAAGGAAAAAAAAAACAAAGCATCTCACCCTCGTTCAAATCCCAGCATTCTACAGACAACAGACGCTGTTTTGTTATTAAAGGAGTCGTCACACATGGTATTCCAAGAAGATTTTAGTTTGATTTCTAAGCGACCAGAAAACCGTGTTGGACCATCCACTAAACGTACTTCCGTTCCTAAAGGATACAGTTATAAGTGCATCACTTTTCCGTAGGCCAGAGCATAAAATTAAAGATGCAAATAAAAAATATTCATCGTTTTTGTATGCTCATGTCTGAATATTCATTTTGCAGACATCGGTTCAACATTTATAGCTTAAGTATCTACAATGGAGCTAAAAATGTATAAGGTCTCTAACAATGTTAAGTTATCATATGTCAATATCAAATGATGCTAAATCACTTACAACTTTTGATATTTCAAACTGGACTTCTGATATGTGAACTTTTTTTGATGATTTCAATGCTCTTGAAACATAACTTACCGCATTCAACGGAAGCATCCTCGTCATGATCGCAATTAGTATGAGACCCCCAATAGTTTGACTTGCATTCTGAAATATCCGTTTCATCACCAGAACATCGTAGTTCATCAATGGTTACACTACCGTTCCCCTTTCCATAAAACGCCCGACCTCTTGCTCTTGCACCTCTGTGAAGTATATGCGAATCATTTAAAAAAATTCATTAAGGATTCTTTAGAGTTGCGTTAATTCTTAGTTTAACTTGTTTACTCTCATTGGTAAATAATATTTTATCTCTCGGTAAAACTAATGTAATTTAATATTTCAGCCGTGTCATTGTTAAGTTAACTTGGATGTAATTGAACAACTCACCCTTGTACATTTGTATTTTTTTAAGTTTACATTGATGAAAACAACTGACTTTCTTCAGCCTTCTTTTTCAGTAATTTTGTTAAAAGCTTGAAGAAGATCAACATCAATAAACGTATATGTGATTGACAATCTTAGTATACACAAGAATATTTTTAAAGGTTTTCCCTATACAACTCTATTTAAAAAAGGGAAAAATATCGGACAAGGAATGCCATCTCCCCAAACAGAGCCAGACGAAACCCACAGCATGCAGACGTGCACATCACACACACAAACACATACACGCACACGCGCAAATGCGCGCGCGTGCACACACACAATTACAAAGCAAACACACGAGGACAAAACGAACAAGTTAAGGTACACAGTGGGGAACTGCCTTGGAACGATCAATGGCAAAAACACCCGTGGGAGGCACAAAACCTTTGCCGCAGGGTTGGGTAAATTTCAACCCTAACACTAACCTAACCCAATCCCTAACCCTAGAGCTTAGTGATTCCGAATATTCTGATTGTGAATATATTTTCACAATTATGGAACTTGTTGTTATGTTTTTTGTTGTTGTTTTTTTTGTTTAAAACAGTAGTCCTCAGTTGCTCACATACTCACACATTACCAAGAATATAAGAAATAAATACTGATATGGGACTTTTTTACACGTCCAGAATATTTGTGTGATGCGGTCACATAGGAATAGAAGGAATCCTCAAACGACGCGAGGTTGAAACTTGGTAGAACACTGGGAGGCTGTAAAGCTTGTTTTAGGAATGAAATTCATATTGTAGTTATTTAAATGACATGTCCTACAGACTTGTTAAAGATCGAGAAATATATCTGATTTTTCTTATCAGACTTTTAAAAAGTGCTTATTAACTCAGGTGTTTGTTATAATTAAAGTTTGTAATTGGACATACTTTGGATTATAGCCAAGCATTCGACAGATAACAGAAGCGGCGTTGTCATCAAAAGAGTCGTCACATACTGTTCCCCATTTGTCTTGAAAATTCACCTCCACTCTCCCCAACTGCTGATTAGGTCCACCAACTAGCCGCACTTCAGTTCCTTAAACAGTATATACATGCCTTATGAGCAATATTTCATAAAAACAAAGGTCACTGAACGCTTAGGGATATAATTGTTATGATTAAAACCAATAGTATTAATTCTGATTTACATTAAACTGTGATAATATTATTAAATATGAAGATCTATTTTTCTTTCACGTGTGACGTACAGATGCGCGCGGTATTAAACATTACATGTGGTGTTACATAAAATGCTTAAGTTTAGTTAAACACTTTTTGAAACGAAATTTTATTTTTTTTCTGGTTTTGTTGAAATTTCAGTACAAATATTTACATTGGTAATCACAAGTCACAAAGTCACACCTGCTGTGTCATTTGAAAAAAATAAAATAAAAATCATAAAAACGTGACCACTGCTATTATTCTTTTGATCTTTTGAAATAATTATCATCTCTTTATGTGTTAATTACGTCAGAGCTTTATTTCGAGCTTGATTTCGAGTCCATTGTTAATGCTGTAATGATTTATCAACTATCTGATTATTATTTTACCAGCTGTCACTACAAGAGCCTTATTTAATGAATCATGAATGCGATGTCAGTTTCAATGAAATATGTCCCAAGGTTTATATAACAGTGATATTTGTTTAATTTATTAGAAAAACACGTTTAAATCCGAAGCTTTCAATGATGAAGAATGTTCAAAACCTTACGAAACGAACTCATTAGACAAAACAGTTAGTTAAGAACTAAGATTAGATTCAATAAACTGGCGACAACAGCTGTCTAGTAGAGAAACAACTTACGACAATCAATACTGGTACTTCTGGCACTTCTGCACGATTCTTTAGACATTTGACACAATGCAATGTCTTTTTCATTGCCAACACAACTTGATACCATGGGAGAAAGAGTGCCTGTAGAACCAGCGGATCTAATTTCAATATCCCTGTTGATTTCAACATAAAATAGAAAGTATAATGTTTTTTACTTTTAAGTAACGTTTTTTATTGAAGAACACTTTAATGCAATTGAAAATGAAGGTAACCAAAAAGCATATCAATTATTAATGTTAAAATGATATTTCATGTTTAGAATTTATGTTATAACTTTAAAGTTTTATATGCTTGAAATAATTTACGTACCCAGTGCTTAATGCCAACATACGGCATATAACTTTTCCAACAGTTTGGTTGAAACTGTCTAAACAAATTGATCCCCATGAACCGTTTCTTTGGATTTCTATTCTACCCGAATGAGGTCCCTCTACAAGTCTCACCGGCGTTTCTAAAATTTGATATTGCATTTAAATCAATGTATGAATTTCTAAAGACCTGCAACAATTAAAACAAGTAACTTTTATATTGTTTTTTTTTTACTATTTTTCGCTTATTTGATGATATGAGAAATACATTTTATGATGTAAGAACATTAGATAGGAAATACTGTTATGAAGAAAGAAATGTGTTTTTAAATTAACACATCTTATTTGATTATGGCACGAAATGTTCTTACGGCAACTGACACCAACGTCTTCTGCATGTGCACAATCGCTCTGCCCCCATGTATTGGCTTTACACTGAGAAACATCTGACTCGTTACCGATACACTGCATTTCATCCAACAATATTTTCCCCGAACCAGGGCCGTATGCTGATGCTTCTACAACGGAAGAACACCTGGAAAATATTTTGTCCGCTTTGCTTTAAAAGAACAGTTGAATTATTGAACGCATACTTCATATGAATGATTAATTTAATATTTTAAAAAACATTTCGACTACATACAGAAACTAATAAGTCAGTTACGAATAATGTTTAAAATCTTAATAAACTTATAGAACAGTAACTGTTAATATCTCATAAACAAGTTAAAAAAAAATAAAGCAAATTTACTTTTTAATACAATACAATATCAATTGTTTACCTTTTAGCTTTAAAAAACGTATCCCTCAATCATACAAGAAATTGTGTGTTGTAGTTCCTAAACTGACAATAAAATCTTCATTATTTTGTTACTCACTCAGAGTTACGAAACCCAAGCATTCGACATACTACACGTGCATCGTTGTCATCAAAATTATCATCACAAACAGTTCCCCATGGCTCTTTATTGCTCTTTCTCATTTCTAACCTCCCTTCGTAAGGTGTCCGCCCTCCAACTAGACGTACTTCAGCTGCATTTAAACATACCATTACATGTAAAATAACTTCTAAAGCAAATTTTATCTTTGTTAAATAATGCGAAATCCCAATGCATGTATTCAGAGTAACGTTATTAAAATATTAAGGACAAAGACAAAAGTAAATACAAGAAATTTGAATCTGTATGTTTATAAGGCACTTGTAATATTGCCACTTGTGTTCCATTTTAATGCGTTATTAAACTCCACCAAGCTTCCGATATTTAAATGTTTTTTTTTTTGCACTTTCGTACATGGCTCGTTTCCACTAATTACAGAAGTATATAATAATTCATACCCTCATACCAGTAAAGAATTTAGAATAACACTTTTAAATATACGAACTGCATTTATTCATATTATCTTCCTTAAGGATGTACGAGCGAATTTTTTCTAACGTTTAAATTTTTTTCATACCCTGTGAGCTTGAAGAACATTAGTTTCTTAGACAAACAAGAGCAGAAAAAACATAGGTCACCGAATCTGTTTTAATTTTATAGGGTATTTTCTTCACCCACTGTTTACGCATTTCTGAAATTTTGTAAAATTGAAAACAAGTTGGTACTTTATAAAACATATAATATCCTACTTAATCTTATAGGGATTTCAGGTCTTACAGGTTAATATGAATATATGGTGGTGTCAGTATTATATAAGCATAAATATCACTAACAAATCTCTTTAATTTTTACATGTTGACATAATTACCCCACCCACTTTATTTTCAATGGAAAAAACGTATTTAGATCTACAAAATAAATTCTGACGTTAAGATTTTCAAAATATTTTGCAGCATTAATGACGCACAAAAATGCTTCAAAATGGAAAGAAAAAAAGTTGGTGTCACCGCGCATCTAAGAGATTTATTAAGAAAAAACTGTTAAAAAGTGGTGAATTTTGATATTTTTTGTTCTTTTTGTTTTAATTTATATTTTCTAGATAATATAAAGTGCTATCTTGAGAACTTTTATTTTATTTATAGCTTAACATTATATGTATCAGTCAGAAAAATATCAAAACCAAATCTGATCTACTTTGAAATTACCTATCTTTACCCCATTGTAAATCTTACGTCAATTTTAGGCAAATGCCAGCCAAAAATAAGAGTGAAAAAAAGCATAAATATATTTGGTTAAATGGTACATTATTAGCCATATCTTAATTATTTAGCATTAATTTTTAGCAAAACTTTTGTTAGAAAGCAATATTTGAAGAAACATTTTTCAAAATGGCGGATATCCTGAAAAAAACTCTAGTACATCCTTAATTAAGAAAGGTGTTATATTGACATCTTTGTTCAAAAGAATTGTTCGTTTTTTTCGAAACCATGCAAATTCTCTTTTCTCTGCCTGAATTAAAAAAAAGAAAAGAAAAAAACACAAAAAAAAAAAACAACTCCCAAATCTGTTAATGAATAAAATTATTTGATTTTCTAACCGTTATGACATTCTTTACGTTTATTGAATCGACACTTTACTCTATGATTTGACTGTGTCGAAAGCATTGTGTCAAAATTCATTCACCTTCGTCATTTGATTAATATCTGGCAATTGTGCCCAATGTGTACGTTACTTGCGGTGGAATAACATGTTTAATGTAAAGGTTTAACAACAAGTCATGAAAAATAAAAAATGTTGACATACCTCCAGCCGCATAATAAAACAGCAATAAAACACTAAGGCTAATAAAATTAAAAGCCACCATTTTTGAAAACAAAATCTTCAGCCGGACATTTTCTAATTTGCTATTTTGTGAAGTACAAAGTGTTGAAAACTGCAACCGCGTCGCATTCTTATATATTACTCCCTTTTGGGCTTAATAAAATACCAGCAGGTGATTGGTTATTAAGGTAAAGTCACGTGACACCTTAAATATCATTTTACCCTCTACATAAGAATTTGTCTTTCGAAAGCATTGCGTGATCTAAATGTAGTGATTGAATTGTAGGAAAATGTGAACGAAAGTGGAAAAATGGTATTCATAACATGTGTTCTTTTAGGTAACACTTATTTTCATAACGTTTATTATAGATCTTACATGAGTGTCTTTTCAGTGCCGAGCATTAAATAAACGAGTTAAATAAATTCAATGTGGAAAATCACAAATGTAATATTCTTTAATCACATGTTAGCTTTTCCTGTCGAAACATCAAAAGTTCTAATTTCTTTAACTATTATAAACATGTCACTTTTGACCTACGTCTTCGATATTGTAAGCGACTTCGACGTCAAAGCTTTATTATACTAGTGTATTATCCTTTTTATGTTATGGCTTTATTACACTTCCGCCACGTCAAACATGTGATACACTTGATTACTTGATATAGATATTGATATTACATTTGTACATGATTGTGCAGTTATTTTTAAAGCTTCAGCAGAGTGCAGCGCTTGCCTTTTCTACATAATCTTACCCTAGATAGATAGATAGATAGATAGATTTATTCCGGCAAAGGATAACATTTACACAATATAGAATAAAATACAATACTATATTATGCAAAGGAAAACCATTGCATGCTCCACATACATGTAACAAAGATAACATAATAAAGAGCAAGCTCTTACTTTTATTGTGGTCCTTAGCATTAGTGGTATGACATAGAGAGGCAATTATTAAAACATATTATTTAAAATAGTACCTTTATCACAAATTGAAATTATCAAATTGAAATTATCACATTGTTACAAATAGTATAGAAATACCTGATCAATAACATTGATACTCCATCAAACGAAACGAAACTGTTAAAACGGTTCAGATAAATGTGTAAAAGATAGAGCATGTCATGGCAGTGACTAAATGAGCCGGAACAAACACCTGATGCAATAAAAATGCATTAATAGAATCTGTAAAAAGATCATTTTGAAGCAAAAACTGCAACCAAGAAGTATTATAGCAGACTCGGTTTGATTGGGTATGTTCATAAAGGTGACACGTTAAAACATTTGACAATCACTGAATACTTGCATTAAATGACTTATGAACGCTACCTTAAATGATTGATATTTGTTAGTTTAGTTAGTATATCCACTGAAAGACTGTTCCAAAGTTTAGAACCAATAAAACTAAAAGGTTTGAAAACTGGGCCTTTGACCTTTGGACGGCAGTGGTCACCTTTCTGACTAAGTCTTGTACTATGTATATGTATAGAATGTTGAGCAAATAATTTGTGGGTAGTTTGCTTTTAACCTTGAAAATATGACACATCATGATTTGTTTAATAATTTTGCTAATTGGTAACCAATTTATGGATTTGAAATGTTCAAGATCTACATGAGCTCTGGAATCAAGATTTAGCACAAATCTCAATAATTATTTTGAGTTGTTTGTAGCTTGTTTTTTAAGACTTGAGTTAAACCATTATACCAGACAGAACAAACGTAAATGACACTGAATTTAGGACGTAACAAGCAGTTTTTTGGTAAGTTAAGTAAGAAAATCTTTCTTATGACATAGAAATTTTAACTAAGCATTGGTTATTTTCAATAACTGGGTCGACCATGGCACCAAAGGACAATTACTGATCTATAGTTACTGTAACCCCATGATTCTTCACATCTGTGGTTGCTTCGATAGCTGTACCATTACAAGTTACAATAAACATTTAATTTAGACCTTTCTTTGTGCTTTGAAACAATCACAACATACTCAGTTTTACCTAAATGCAATGCTAACCTATTATCAATAAGCCATTGACTCACTGAGGACAAATCTTCAAATACACTGTATTCTACATCAGATAAATTCTTACCAGATACCAGTATTCCGGAATTGTCAGCATGTAACAAAACAAAAGTTTATTCTTCCCTACTGCTGACATGTCATTAACATAAACTAAAAAGAGGAGATGACCTAGTATTGAGCTCTATGAGACACCTAAGGTAATATTTGAAGCAGATGAAAAGACATCTGAAAAAAATCTACAAGTTGCTGTCTCTCAGAAAGATATGACTTGAAGCACCTTAAAATGTCATTACCGAGACCAGAAGCTTAAAGCTTCATCAAAAGGATGGAATTATCAACAGTTTCTTATGCTTTCTGTAAGTCTAACAGAACCATACTTACCCTAGCTTATCATGTTCATGCCTGATAAAAGTCTGTTAAGTAGATCAGACAAGTATCAGTAGAAAATCCAGTCCTAAAGCCAGACTGAAATTTATATAACAAGTCTTTGTCCTTAAAATAAGATTAAACTTGGTCATAAACCATTTTTTCAAGGATTTTAGAAACTATATTTAATGTTTCTAAGAAAAAACTGCATAGTTGTGTCAGATCGATCTTTTTAAAGTTTTAACTATCAAAGAGTGTACTTTTTGAAATTTTGAGTGCTGATTTTTTAAACATTTTATTTATGTTTCTTGTGATCGACATCAGACCGCATGTTAAACCTTATGGAAACAGTCGCCTTTGATATTAATCACCAGTGTTGTTGATATAAATATAAATGTTTTTTTTTTCTTTCTGTAGAAAATACGCAAGGAATAAAAATACTTTAATTTAAACCATATTTGAGATGTTTATCTTGTTAAAATGTTTACTGCTGAAAACCAAACCCCAGGTGTGCTATTAAAGGTTGTATCCAACCAGATGGAGTATACTATTAGGTTATTTAACATTGTTCTGTACAATACGGAGATATATTTGGACGAGTACCCAGCAGCTGAGTACGAGTCCAAATATGTCTCGTATTGTACAGTTCAATGTTAAATAACCTTTTTATTCTAATATCTATTTTATCTAAGTTTAAATTAAAAATGTTTCACTGAATATTGTATTTCTGCCTTTTCTGTATTTTTCCAGCTTGGTGCAAATATATATTATACAGAACAATGTTAGGCCTTAAATAAATTTTTTATTCTATATTTATTTCACTTCATACGTAATATACGTAATTTATTGAATGTTGTTTTTCTGCGTATCAGTATTAAACAAATTACATGGTGCAACCTCCCTAAACAGCCATTTGGCAATTTGGGTGGTTATTATACTTGGCTGAGATATTATGCCAACAAACATTGTCAGCAAATTTGGTGAAGATCGGATGAAAACTATACGACTTAAGATAACGGACAAGGCTAAATTCCCCGTTTTTTTTCCGAGTAATTCAAGGACCATAATCCAAGAGTGCCTGGTAGAATTTGGCTGGTTATCGAAATTGGCCGAGATGGTCGACAATTAAATCCTGATTTCAAGACGCATAATCAAACTTTGTACATAGAGCGCCTACTTCATCCGATTTACATTCGGAACACTTTCACGCGTTTCGGGCTTTATCGTATGTTTAACATGGGACTGTTGAACCGTCCAAATACAGAAAATACAATATATTTCAGTACGCGCGTGCTCCCAATTAAAAGAAAATACAGGATTTTTTGTACGCACGTGCGTCCAAATACCGTAATATATTGTACGGTCACGTGTTGCAAATGAACGTTCGCGATTGGATAGACAAAATAGATATAGAATGATATACAAAATACTGAAGAATTAGTTATTTATATTGTAATAAATTTGATGAGAGGCTGCCGTTATTAAGGTAAAATTCGTAGGGCCAAACAGTGTTTTAAAGATGAAAGTTAATGTATGCAGAGCACACTCCAAACATTACATGGTCATATTACTAATAAATGATTTTTTAAAGGTCTCCATTACATGATGAACACATTTTAAATTTTATTCGATTAATAACAATATTTACTTGACATGAGAAAAGCAGCGTTAAATGTGACAAGAATTTTACAATGAAAAATATACAGAATGTATCATAAAAATTAGTGCAGAAATCATATAAAGACCATCAATCTATTATTGGACGAATATATTTTTGTGCGAAAAGTTTGTAAGGCCTCATAACCCTTTTCTGCACCAAGAATTTCAGCGACACATTAAGATAAGTACATGTTTTTCTAAAAAAACTCTTTCTTAACAAGTCTTTGACAAATGCCAATTAACAAATCATAAACAAACACTTTTCAGAGTGTACAAATATTAATTCAATGACTGTATTAATTTTCAGCAAAAAAATAACGTTTTTGCTTCTCCTGAAAAGTTTAGGTGACGATATGCAGGTTGCTCTACATTTTCGTGCAACAATATTAATTCCATGTAGTTTAGGTAAAATACTTCGCACGTTTATATGTAAAAAGTGTAAACAACGTTTTTGGAAATACTTATAATCATTTTTACTGGCAGTTGACTATTCAGTAGAAGAAACAGGTTCTAGGCAAGGGTGAACGGCGCCACATGGCAACAAGCAAATTGGTAACAAGTCATTTCTCCTCTTAATCGTGCACCAAGTTTATACTTTCCTTTTTTTGTACAGATGAAGTTACGTTTGCAAATGTGTTGAAATAAACAGCTAGACTATAACTAACTGGTAAAAAACGTGACACTGTCCGAAATAAAACTGTCCGAGCATTGGTCACTTTGAAAAACGGACAATTATCTTATTCAGAGAAACGGTTGGTATTAACAATCGACAGCTGGATGGTTTTCAAATTGTTTATTTTTAATTTGTGTATGTGTTTACCGATATGAAGAAGACTCCTTCACAGCAATTTAGAACATGTATAAAATGTAAGCAAAAAAGCATCTCTAGGTCTTAGACCAATAGAAATGGGTCAAACGCGATATTGCACTGCATGCATTATTTGATTAGGTTCTCATTCCATATATGTTATGATATAGATGATAATTTAACTATTAAGAGCAAAATTGTTAGAGCTCCCCGTGGTATGCACATGACGAAAAGAAAACAATCAAATATGAATGAAGTTGAAAAATGACATACATATATGGAATTGAATATGAATACTTAAATGCATTTCAGCATATTTGGCGGCTGCAAGAGCTGTTACAACAGCTGGATTCTCGGATCCATGTTTTTCTGGTATTTACCGAAACATCACTCATCTGAATGAGAGATATGCCAATCTGAAAGGTGATTGTCCATACACTGACCACAGGATTGACAAAGCATGGTTTTATGCTGGAGCTGATCCTATTGTTACCTTTCCACCCGACTATTGTGCGTGCGGATACAAGTTTCCTATCTGGATGAACGGTATACTATCCGATTATGTTTCGTATGGTATTCACGTGTTTTGTATCCACCTAATATTTCCGTTTGAATAATTTAAACGTAAACGTATTGAATGGTATACAATGTACTATTATTGGCTGCCGTTTATAACAGGTATTTATTCTTTAACTAAACGAAATGAAACCTAAACATATAAGGACTTAAATAGAAAAATAAATTGAAGTTTATATTATTTGAAACTGAATAGTATCCAGATATGTGCGGATTAAAAATGACCGATAAACCTTTCAATCGGATTTTACAGCACATTATCGTTATTCTTCATACGGTTGTAGTACAGTGTATCTATCTGCATAGTTTAGATTAAACTCGATGTTTACTTACAAACTTATCAAAAAGTAAACCATATTTTGTCATGTTAATACAATAAATATCTTAAATCAAATACCTAAAAATGTAGATATTGTACTGGGAGTACAGCTTTTGTAAGTGCATTTGTTTTTCCGTTGGTATATAAATCTAATATAATGATCATACTGGATTTATCAGTTGACATGAGTGAGCCGCTCAAGCCAAATGTAAAATGACATGGCCATGAGATATTTTCAAAATAGTTCTATGGAAATTATAATGGTATGGTAGCCATATCTCACAATTATACAATCATAGTAAAACCGAAAATAGACAAAAAAAAACTGACACATGGAAATCGAACCATATAGATTGTTTTTCTTGGATCACAAAAAGGTGATGCGACTGTATCCATTTCCCAAAAAAGAGGCACTTTAGATACACAAATGTCCGCTGCTTTTGTTGTATTAAATAGTCAATTACTTCGTTATCTGTGTACGGCTGTTTATAATCCAAAAGTGGTTAAGTATAGGAGAATTCGCGAGTAATAATTGTAGGTTCGTGAAAAATAATACAAGAGATCAGTATCATATTCTGCAGTTATGATTGGTTTCTCTGATTTAAACAATTTACGTAATTTACGTAATCTTGATTTTTTGTTTCATCAACTAAAAATAAACGACCATAATAAAACGTTAACAGTAACAAATTTAGATAAGACCAATGCATTTCACAAATACAGTCTATCGAATTTGTTTGAAACCTGATATCAGTTGACTCATGACATGTAATGCGGTTACGAAATAATCAGATTTCACGTGCAAATTTACAAGTACATCTATGTTTTATAGTGGAATCGGTTTAACATGACCCCGAGATGGACGTAGTCGATAGGGAGGTTGTTTCTTACTAGCGACTACAGCAAGGAGTTCGAACCGTACACGCAGTGTATCTTTTTTTTCATATATGATTCCTTTATATTTCATTTCGTATTGCTCATTTGGGATACACTTCTTCTTTGATCATAATGTCAAGAAGATGTGTTTAAAACAAATGTCTAACATTTAGACTGTGACGTACTCATATAGATTAAATATACAGGGTAAGGAAATGGTAAAGAGCGAAATGGGGTCGTGGGGGGGGGGGGGGGGGGGGGGTGGTGAGGGGGAGGAACCCGAAGGGGAAATTTGAACAAGGACGAATATACAAGGGAATGCCATGTTCTTTAGAAATAGTCCCACTACAACGTAAACCACAATAGCGCGGACACTCATGTACCTAAGATAAACATACAACTACAGCATTTATCGAGTTCAGTCTTTACATTATACTAAACATATACTTATATAACAAAATTCATAAAAAGATATTTTGGAAACGATTCCGATAGCAGTGGCGCATGTAATGTACAAGAATCTCTGAGTGCAGCGTATATGAAAATTTATAAATCAATTGTGGATAATCATTATTAAATCAATTGCGGATTCGTAAAGAACTCACAGCTTATTACCAGTTACTGCAGTAAAAAACGTCAGTTAAATAATTTAATTAAGAAATAATAAATATGTGCCTATATTTTATCAGTTAATAAAATATGGGCAGGAGTTCGGATGCGTAATAATTAAATCACGAGTGCGTAGCACGAGTGATTTAATATTCGCATCCGAACGACTGCCCATATTTTATTAAGTGATAAAATTATTTGAACATATTTATTATTTCGATTCTAACCACGCAAATTCTTCGCATTTTGCAGCACTACAATTTAGCTCGATGTGTCATTCGGCTGGCCATATGCTATTATAAAAACCTCCCCACGAATGGAAAGCGTTGTATAAAACGGAATTTTCCGATATTCAACAAATTTTAATTAAAGTATTAAGTAGTTACTGCTCTAAAAATGTTATTTTCAATAACATCTAAGGTCGGATATAGAAATCAGAAGTAAATACTTCCTTCAAAGTTTATATATGCAGTTTCTCAAAATAGTGCACGTCACCTACATGATGGCACTGAAACATACACGCCAGAACATTGCGGCGGCATATAAACACGTAAACACTTGAGTCTGGAAGATTGGAACATGAATTATAATTTATTTACTGTCAAAGTAAAATCTGTGGTGCCTACAGCGCAGAAATTGTAAACTACACACACGACCAGACATAGATGCGCTGGTGTTGAAGTTGAAACTTAACGGGCTGAAACATTTTCTTACGGTAAAATTATAAACAAATAAATTCATCAGTTAGAAATTGTTTGTTTCAGAAAAATTGATGTACTTTTTATTTCTACTACATATCACTGAAAAAGTCGAGTATTTAGTCGGTATATAACAGAAGCAGTGTAGAATCTCACAGTCGTGTTACAATCGCAGGGTGGAATCGAAGAGCTATATTTTATCGTAGATTCATGTATAGGTGATTTCGCTATATGTTTATATAGCAACTGCTGCGGATCGTGTTAGAATTGTTGATATTCACAATGTAAATAAGTAAACAAATACATGTCTCTTTTCTTCTTCAAACAATGTTACAAATATATAACAGAGTAATTTGCCAGAGCATTAAACACCCATAGCAACATTAACAAAATGTGTTTTATAAGCTAAAACAAAGATGACCTTTCCAGGTAACTAAGAGAACATTATATAAGCCTTCTTAATCCTTAATGAATATAGCTATCAACCATATTCATCTTGTCTAGTTGACCAGTCACAACATGGACAATTTACATGTGGATATACAAACTTACAGGTACATTGCCAAATCCAGAAGATGGTAGAGTAAATAGGCAAGCATGTCTGAAATTCATCAAATCATGCCATCAGAGCGTACAAATACAAATTAAGAACTGCGGAACATTCTTTGTTTATCATCTTACACCAGGACCAGATGGCTCAGGATTTTGCTTCGGTATAATATTATATATTCTACATATTTATACTTTAGTTTCAAATACTTGCTCTTAACAAGTTTAAACATTGTAATGACACGATTTTTGTAACTTTGATTTGTATGTTACTTATAATGAAAAAGTAGAATTCAACAACGGGTTTGTTGATGTGTAGGTGTAGTGGTTAGAATATATTGTAAAATCAAAGTGCACTAACAGTTTGAGAAAACATTTTCAACTGACTTCTGTTTTTTCCAGGAATTGACAAACCAGGTAAGTTTAATTGTATATTTTGTATGTATTTCACTTGTTTCATTTGTAAAGATAAGTCACAAATTATTGACGTTTTAGTAAATCTTGAATATGCAAAAGTTTGTTAGTATACAATATATCTAAAATATTTCTATTTTTTACATTAGCATAATTTAAAATAACAATTTGTTTATTTATAATTTACGAATCGCAAAATCACATACTTATCATGAGTCACAGGCTATTGTATTTCTGCCTTCCTGACGCATAATCAAACTCTGTACAAAGAGCGCCTACTTCGCCCAATTTACATTCGGAACAGTTTCACGCGTTTCGGGCTTTATCGTATGTTTAACATGGACTGTTGAACCGTCCAAATATGGAAAAAATACAGGCTTTTTTGTACGCACATGCGTTCAATACAGTTATCTATTGTACGGTCACGTGTTGCAAATAAACGTTCATGATTGGGTAAATAAAATAGGTACAGAATAAAAGAGAATATAAAGTATTTATACTGAATATCTTTATCTAACTTAAGAACCATCACAGAATACCCCGGGAGAACATGTTGAGAACAATGTTAACGCCACACTAATGATTCAGCAAGGAAGTTTAACGTCCAACATTTTCATCACTACAATCAACATTACGCCAGATGATGAACATGTCAATGTCACAGCTGCATTATTTCTTACGAATGGGTCTGTGGTTCAGACTGTAAATGTTGATGTACCATTTTACCTTCATACATGGAAACAGCTCCTCCCTACCACAAATTACACAGTACAGTTGTCGACATTCAGGAACGGACGAAAGATGATACTTAACACAGTATGGACTGTCACTGTCACTGTCAAGTTAGTGATTATCAGTTTGTCCCGTGATAAAAAATCGTGAAATGTAGGAAGATATACTGAAGATAAAGCAATGCATTTCATTAAATTAACAACATCCCTATTCTGTTGCTACTATGTTAAACGCTGGATTACACCTTAGATAACCTACTCACATTCTGTGCTGTTATGTAATGAATGCTTAGGTCAATTTTTGAAATTTCGTTTCAGAAATACCCTATCGACCAGCCGCGGTTAGCATTGATATGCAACTGGCAACCATTACAACTCATAGCCTAGATATAAAAATAACTTTCGACCGCGGAAGCGAAAATATGACAGCTAGCGGAACACTCTGTCTGCAGAATGGCAGTGTGGTCAGTTCATTTACAGTAGACAAACTATCGCTGTCCCAAAGGTTTCAGGGTTTGACTAGTGGGACCAAGTATATTGTTGCAGTGCATACATATCGACATGGAGAATTCACTGAACTTGGTCGGGAATGGACGTTCACACGTAAGTAAATAGCACGTTACACTTATCTTAAATGCACAACGAAAGTAAATCTGAATAAATTAGTTTTATTGTCGAGTTATTTCTGATATCAAAGTTTTTGAGATTACATCTGAATAAATTTGACTAATTGTCGAATAATTCATGATATCAAAATTTGATACTAAATCCGAATAAATTAGTTTAATTGTCGAATTATTTATGATAACCAAGTTTGAAATCAAGATTTGTTAAAATACAAAATAAATGTATATACAAACAATGGTGTCTAAATTTAGATGCACAACGAAAGTAAATCTGAATAAATTTGTTTAATTGTCGAGTTATTTATGATATCAAAGTTTTTGAGATTACATCTGAATAAGTTTGACTAATTGTCGAATTATTTATGATAACCAAGTTTGATATCTGAAGTCAAAAATTTGTTAAAATATATACCAAAATGTTATCTAAATTTAGAACCTGAAATGGAACCCTATCTTGGATCAAGGTCGGCTGGTGATAATATATTAAGCTCTACAAGCTTTCGTTGCAAGTTTCATTCTTCACCAGATGTTATATATAGTGTACGTTGGTACGTTCAGCGACCTGAAAGAAATTTCACCATAGAAAAGGGAGGTGAAAACATACATGGATTTCAAGAGCTATCTTTAACAGAAGAGGATCTCCTCAAGCATCATATAACCTTGCCGTTCCGTGTAATTATGAATATTACGTACCAGTATTTGTCCTCCGTTAAGTAATAATGGAACCATGTTGTACAATATTGACATCTGAATCTCATATCGTGGCGTGACGTCATTTTAATGTGTGTCGTTGCGTTGAATATAAGTCAATGTTGTCAGTTATAGTTTGACTGTTCAATATTTCATTAATAGCAATTTTGTGAGACACGCAACTAATATAAAACTTTAATCTTTATATTGAGAAATATTCTCTCGTTCTTTAGCGTCATAAAGTCGTGCTGTCCGCTGCATTTAACTGTGATAAATGTGCGTATCGCTTGACATCATGACTTGGGTACGTATGTGTTTAGAATATGCAATTTAACAAATGATATTTCTATTATAGATAACATGCATGCATTAATTACAAACAAATAACGTTTAACATATCTAAATGTTAAAAGGATTATTTTTCCTTGCTGTAATCTAAATAAACAGTTTGGCAATTTGAAGAGGAGTAGTCACCGAAAGACACATTTTGAAATAAGTTATTCTGATACTACAGGTTTCTTGTGCTATAGCGGAAAACCCAGGTACAACGCAGAAAACAAGTTTCTCTGTGTCATCTGACCGTATGTTTGCTGGTATTAAGGTACAAATTATTATTATTTCATTATTTTTTTTATTATTATTATTATTACTATTATTATTATTATTATTATTATTATTATCATCATCATCATGATCATCATTAGAACAATACGTACTTTTTGTGTGCAACAATATTTTCTGATTCATTTATCATATATATAAGATAATCCCTATCTCACTTTTATGATCATATTTAGCTATGCCTGTTTTTCAAATACCATGCAGCAAGATCAAGAGACAACTATTACAGTAATATCTGTTACTGTGATAACATGAAAACGTAGATCTAACTATTTTCATGTCCAACAGAAACATTTGTAGATATAAAAAGCATATAAATAATGATTACTGGAATTTTAATGATAAAATGTACAAATCAGTTATTGCCACCACAGCAAGTAATTAAAATTTGCCGATGGTTCGATAACAATTTTTGTTTGTTATTGGACTAGTTACTGACACCCGAAATAACTATGCACAGGGACGAAACAGCAGTAATTCGATTTAGACCTACAGTTCCATTTGGTTGCTACACAACACGGAAAATGACTGACGTCTGCAACTTAACAATGGCCGTCTCCATACCCGTCAGTAAAAAATGTACAGGTATATCGAATTATGAGAATTTGAAAATATATTTCCTCATTTTCCCGTGCGCTTATTCATCATGATAGCTTTCCAAAAATGTGTTTTACTTACTAAAATGTATATTATACCTAAACGTCAATTACATTTTTCATATCACCCTGGCTTACAGTCATTTCAACTTTCCATGTATAAAGGGAAATAAAGATACACGTACTGTTAAATTCTGTATAATGATAAACTATGGTCATTCTGCGGTTCATGTACACATCAAGCACATGCAATGTTTTTATCAAATTTTACTGTCTGATTCAAAAAATGGATATCCTTTATTCACTTTGAAGACGTTGTTTCCACACAAGGGTAATTTAAATTCAGTCATAATTTTCCAAAAATAAAATTCACAGGTCAACACATTTTAATCAGTAAATTTTCAAAACGAATCTCAAAGCTACATATTCAACTAAAATCGCGACGGAAACAGAGAAAAAAATGTAGACAATAGGGCTTCTGGCTCTATAACATACCGTATAAACTATTTCTGAATTTCAACTGAAGGAATTTCAACCAGAAAATGTACCATCAGTGTATTGGGGGACGCTAATAATGAACATGATTTTCAAATACAACCCACTGAAGACGGACAATACGGCGAGCTGAAGGAGACAACGTACAAAGTCTTCTTAAGAACGGTCAATCTAAAAAACAATACAATATGGAGTGGTTACATACTACCAGCTGTAAAGGTTAGCTTAGAAAATAGTTCTGTTGCACAGTAGCTATGTTTTTGTACGGTTTTATATACTTGGAAAACAACCATACATATTCATCACTACCTTTACAATTACTATATGCATTGATCATCTAATGTAAATGTACCTAGGAAAGTTGAGTAATTACATGCTTGAAAAGCCGCTGCATATATTGTATTATACATTGTATATAAATACTCAACAACTTTTCTAACTCCACACCTGTTTTGTTTCTGATTTTGATTTTGTTTTGCCTTTTATCTCTGTCAAATTTTCACAGGTTTGTTTGTTTGAAAAGTGAAATATTGTTTAATGATCAGTTCAGTTTAATAAAACATAACAGTGATATCAATATTGTAAATATATTCGTTGACAATAATTTTACCAAATATAAAATGTCACAAAATGACTTTGGTGCTGGTATCTATGCGGCAAGTAATTGCATCTACGGGATTAAACAATTTTACGGCCAATATTACAATCTCCGAGGGATAAAATATGATCTTATCATGACATAGGATACTAGTCTGCAAGTGTACAGTAATAGATTATCAGATCTGTATTGAGAAATATGTACAAGTTCTACAGTTGAGATTTTGCGCTACAACAGCGCTGCAATAATAATCCGCGAAAACATGAGTGCATATTTTTCGATGAAAGGTAATCATCATTTTGTTGCATATTATTTTTACTTTTAAAATTATACGTATTTGTTTGTTTGGCTGAGAAAATTTGAAAATTAAAGAGGTACACATACATTTTGATTCTACGTCATCCATAAATGTGGTGTCATTGGTGACGTCACAACCTGATATAAAATAAATTAACTTGTTGATATTGAAATTATTAACTGATGTCCCATTTCAACTAAACAGAGTTGAGCATTCAGTATATAATAATGTGCATCTCATCAAATTCATAGGTTCAAAGTGTACTGCTGTGATTTACAATTTGGATCAGTTACCCTACTGTTATCCTTAATATTAACTTAATTTACTTTAGACCAGTATCGTTGTTATGTTTTGTTCTAATGAAATAATCAGTAAATACTATTAGTAAGTACAAATTTAATTCAAATCTGTCAAAATTTGGCAGAGATTAAAACAGGTATGGAGATAGAAAAGGTGTTGAGTATAGATTAATTGCTTTATATGATTTATTGTCGTATTGTATATTTTTTGCATTATAAACTGTTGAAACTACAGGTAAAGGTCAAACCAGAAATGGAAACATACTGGAGAGGTAAAAGATGTGAAGCTTTGAACGATCCGCACATGTATACATTCGATGGAGAGTGAGTATTTACTCCTTGGGATATAAATATGAAGACGTTACCTTTGACTGGTTTGAATTATCTATGCAATAACTTTCTATATCTATTGCAGCTTTACTGCCGAAACTGTTAGATATTATTATTTGGTTTGTAAGTGACCCTCAACGTAAATTGAGACAGTATATAATGAGGGGGTGGGGGGCTAGGCGCTAGCTGAGTCAACATATTTATCTGACCTAACAAATCCTATGATGGTTCGATTTATCGACCACTTAGATTTAAACTAGTACGACATCTACTCACCCTCCACAGAAATATAGGGGGTAACCAAGTGTCCACTTTTTATCCAATAAAAATGCTACTATCTTACTGAGTAACTGCTTCGTCTTTATGTGCAGCATGATAAGAGTAACTTAAGTTACTAAGTTTTATTACTAAATTTTGTCAGCCATGCTGTATTGACAAAAGAATGTAAGTGTGCTATTAAAAGCAGCTTTTCAGAAAAAAAGGTATTGTTGCAATAACTTTACTAATTAACGTGTTATTAATACTAAAATCTCAATATTCATCAAATTGGTTCCTGTATTTAAGTTATTATTATTTTCCTCCAACTTCAATATGGACTATAATTGTAACATTAGTAATATGATATTTTAAATCAAATAGTGCTGACGCATTAATTACAAATTACAGACAGTACGAGCATCATGAACGTTTCTCCGACGAGTATGTATTGTACACTCACACATCGTACCAAGCTAAGGTATTACACTTTGGGTGAAATTGTTTTATAATGAAATACACTTAAATATCTTGTTTCTTTTACATTTTAAATTCACACTGAGATAGTTTAGGTTACTCTTGTATGCATAAGTTGGACAATTTCATTAGTCATGATTGTAAAAATCGTTCGGAACTTGCACTTATTTAACATTACCTTAGCAATTGACAAGAAGAAGAAATTAATGACATATATACTATAATCCATGTCAATATATCACATACAGGTTCATCATAAATTAGAACGCTGTAACTCGAAAGCCATGTGTAACTGCGGAGTTGCTGTACAGGCTGGTAGAGATATTTACGTGATAAGCACTTGCAATAATATCATGGAAATCGGATATAAACAGCGTGATGATGGCGTTCTTCTTGTTAGACAAGAAACAGACTCTACTTATACGGTATGTTACGTTGTATTAATAAAGTTGTTTACCATAACATATCTGAAGTTGTGTACATATAGAGATAAACAGAACAAGTATTAAGCTGATAAGTTGATAAAACAGTTAAGATTTTCACAACGTTTCTGACTTCCTCGTCTCGCTCAGATAAAAGAACTTAAGTCTATTTACATTAAGCTTTCGGTAAACGTCTTTTGATATATTATCAAAACCAAAATACAATTTGTTGAGTTTTATCAATGTTTCAAGTGTCATTATAATCCTATCATTTGATTAATAGAAACCTACTTGTCAACGATTATAAAAAATATAGCAAAATAAATGTTTAGAATAAAAGAAATGCTTCACATTATCGCGTTATGCTTGTAATTTACAACTACTTTCAAGGTCTATTTACCGTTTGGAACATACTTCAAAGCACGTCTGGACAAATCTCCATATTTCAACTCAGCTGGAAGCATGATTGTTTCGATGACCGTATTTCCTTCCGTTCACGATCAGCACGGTCGCAGCAGAGGGTTGTGCGGTTTACTTGATAACAACCGCACAAATGACTTTCACGACCGCACCGGACAAATAAGTTTGAACAGGATTGAGTTTCTACACACTTGGAGGTTCGTTTAGATGAACATTTATATGATATTTGGTGTAAAATAATCAATTGATATTCCAGTTACTATAGTTACGTTTAAGCCTAGAATAATGTTAAGTATTAATTATTGCAACATGACCTTCAAAGACAATGGCATGACGAGGTCGTATGTTGTTCTCTGCCAATAGTTTTAAACAATCTTTAACTAAAAAAAAACAAAATGCTAGCTAAAGGTATTGAAACAAGCGTTTTCATGTTATTGTACATGTTCTTTTAAACATCCGGTTTGACTATTTAGAGTTTCAAAAGAAGAGAGCTTATTCAAGACAAGTGCTAAATCAACAAACTCGTGGGTACATCCTGCTTGCACATGTAGTGTATCCAGTGGCCAGGTAACATTCAAGGGTAAATGTCACCTAGGAGCAGATAACTCATGCGCAAAGGGAAGAACGGTCGGAGAACAGACATGCAAACCCGCTGAAAAGACATCTATCGAGAGTACTGTTCCAGTTCTAGACCTGAGTAAAGATGGCAATCATAAAGATGGCGTAACTGTATGAACTGTTCAGTACCTTTTCATTTGAATACTTGCAAATCGACTCTTATCTTATTCTTACTGCTAAATTGTCTTATATAACGGAACTTAAACGATTGTTACAAGTTTGATATTATCTTTTTCTAAATTAAAGTTTGGTTTTCTAATTTTCATGTTTGAAGACCACGAAAGGACCCAGAGAGACTAAAACAACATCCACAACTAAAACGGAAGCACATGTTTTACAGGTTATCATCATTTAAATGATCTAGGCATTACATCTAACCAAAGTTACCACTATGCATTTGTCTTTTGGATACATAGAATGAATATCGTTACTTTTATCTTTTTATTTGGTTTATTGAAGACTGCAATTATTATCTGTGTTCAATATTATGTCTCTGTAATATCATGGTCTATCTAAATTTCTTGATCATGTTCATGATACATCCCTTTACATGTTTGTCAGTTGATAAGAATATCTCTTTGTCATAATTGTTTAACTGCTTTAACTTCGGAGGCTAAACAACAAAAACAGAATGCAAAAGCTTCTGTTACAATATGTTTGTCTCCTATCTCAACATGTTATCATTATGAGGAAACGATGCAATGTAGTTTTAACACGTGTTTGTGCTTTCACTTCAAGATTTGTTGTCAAGAGTCTGATATTCTCTACTACATTGTATCAAAACGTTTTGTTAAACTATTTGAAGAGTAATAAAATAAATGTAGGGTTTCGTTCATACTTAATTTAATAAGGATGTAAAAATGTTTCTATTACAGACAACAACATTTACCCCTACAGGACACTGGAATCACAATATAGCCAAAAACTTTTGCACAAACTACATGAATAGTTCAAGGGCATTCCGACTCTGTGCACGGGTTCCTCATACAGACACCGAGCGGGCTATTGAAACATGTACACAGGATATTGTTGTATGTTATTGACGTTTTTTGTTACGCAATGTTGAAATGATTTTTATTATATATTTCCGAGTTAAGTCACATGTATACAATCTTAAATCATGTGATGACTTGTACATTTAATGATACGGAAGACCCTTTTTTCCTCAGGAAATAATTCAAAACAACAAACAAATGCGGAGACATTGACAGTATCGCCGGTCTTCCTCAAGCCAAGCGACGACTTCTTTAAATGACGGCCACATAACACTATTGTCCACAAAGTTGGAAGGCAAGAGATTCAATGTCAGGGTCATTACACATCCTGAAGTTTATACAGCAAGGCTTTTTGTATTGCTAATTTCTCATTTGATAACTTATGCAAACACAATCAGCTTAGTGAACATTGTGTTCACTATCCGTTTTTGTGTTTCTTGTTCAAGACATGTAAGTAACTATTCTAACTGCCTCATTAATACTAATTTCAGATATCCCAGACAACGGAGTGGCACAGGCTATCACTACAATCTATGAAAGACTCGTGTATATCTGAAATACATAGAAACAAAACAGTCCGAGAATATTTAGAACGCCCAAGGGAAACGATTTTCACAACAACGACACCTAGTGGTCAACACATTGACCATGTTACAACATCACGCCCAAACAGTGATGTCAAAGAGTCAAATCTAAATATAATTGAGATCGTAGACGCGATAGAAGAAATTGCCTGTCCAAATGAATGTTCAGATCATGGCCCTTGCAAAAACGGTACAAATAATATTTTTATAAAAGTCAAGTAAGAGAGTAATCATAAATCTTAAAAAAATAACTGGACACGATATGTGATGTCACCTATGTCTGTCTGTCAGTCTGTCATTTTGCCCGTCATATTTATTGTTCAGTGGATGATTTGAAACAAACATTAGAGATATTTGCAATAAATTGGCATATAGGTAGGTAGCGATTATACGACGTGCAGAACACAAACCGGATTGGTAAGGTCACCGACTGAGTTCAAAGATCAAATTTGACGCTAATTCGTGTCTGTAGTATAACTTAAGAAACATTTAAGATACTTACTTCAAACTAGGCATATAGGTATGTGGCGATCGGACGGGTCGGTAAGTGAAAGCTTGAGATCACAAACTGGGCAAAATTGTCAAATGTATCTAACATATTTCGTTCTGCAGCAAAATGTTTAAGGTATTGACTAAACTTTGCATATAGATAAGTGGCGATGAGAAAATGAGACGACAAAAAAATCAGGAATTTTGATAAAAAAAGTTAAGGTTAACGTTCACGTCACATTGACGTTAATAGTCATCGTCCTGTGACCTTCGGGAAATAGCGCTTCAAAATCTGATCTAATATTTTACTTTAAAGACAAGTTAAAGTTAAAAGCAAAATGATACATAGAACAGCTGTCTTGATTAATTTACACACACTGGATTGTTTATACGTTATGTAGATCTATTTGCTATCATGCCCTTAATAAAGTACTCCGCAAGACGTTGTACCATTTTCGGTCCTAGCGTGTATAAACAATGACACTGACGGCCTTCTGTTTTGGCGATATACATGATTTATATAAGCATTGCGATGAAATATATAGAACAATCGAAATGATACATCAGAATCGTGTTTAAATATATCAATACACTCCAAATTGGCTATACACCGCGTAGAATATTTCCCCGCTGGTTTATATCATATTTGTCGTGTTTGAATTATATCAAAGCTTGTGCTAAGTTTTATTTTCTAAAATATAATTTGATTAATATTTTATGAGTATGATATGAAGTACACGTACGTGCTGCAAAACTCGTTTACACTTTCTAGCTTTTACTTGTTTACGTTTACATGACTAGAACAGTCGAAATCAGTTCTACACGTTGTACTTCAGAGGGAATTAAAAATTCACAGAAACAACACATGAAATACATCGGTCGTTTTCAAGCAAAACATCAAACCCATATCCTGATAAGCACAGAACATCTGAAAAAAAAACAACATCACAACGAATCACAAAAAGCAACAACGGAAAACACAAATTGTCTGGAAAAAAAACAACTAAAAAACAAAACAACAAATTTCCATGAGTCCGTTTTGGAATTGCCTATAGCAAAAAGCTACATGGAGGTATTATTCGATTTTATTGGTACACAAATTTACTTTTGCAATGCCCTTTCACCCCCTGGAACTCTTTAAGAACTATAAATACAAATAATTTGAATTTGAATCTTTAAGTTTTCGTAACTAGAAACAACTCAATTTAGATAATAGCTTCATACATACATGCAGGTATATGTGTGCACAAATTGTATAGGAATCTTTTAGGCAAAACTAAAACTAGCAATATAACTAAAAGGTGTTTTTGTCACAAAAACATATGTCTTCGCCATATGTATTCTAATGATGGAAGAGCGGCAAGTATATTGGTATACAGGGCAAAAGTCAAAACAACAGTTGCATGCACAACTAAGCTTGTAGTAATCACTCCTGTGAAGTTTCGTCAAAATCCGGACAGCAGTTGGACCTGTGAAGTCCGGAGAGGATTTTTCTATCTTTAGCTCTGCAAAGTATTTTGTGCAGCGAAGCGGGACGTGCCGACGATATGCTCAATTAGGCTAGTGTACTGACCACTCCTGTGAAATTTCATCGAAACCTGTCCAGCCGTTTGACCTGTGAATGTCGGAAAAGACTTTTCTATTTTTTTTTTATTTATGGCGGCCATTTTGTGCAGCAAATCGGAACGTGTCGGCGATATGCACAACTAGGCTTGGTACTGATCACTCATGTGGAGTTTCGTCGAAATCATTTCAGCAGTTTGACCTGTGAAAGCCGGAGAAGCTTAATGCGGACGGACGGACGGACAGAAAGACGGCGAAGGTAAAAGCAATGTCTCTCCTACACCTATGTGGGGACATAAAGAGATAACGTCGTGAAAACCGGACAAGATTATTCTATTTTTAGCTCTGGTGGCCATTTGTGCAGCGAAGCAGAACGTACAAGCGAGATGCGCAACAAGGGTCTGTACTGATCACTCCTGTGACGTTTTGTCGAAATCTAGCCAGCAGTTTGACCTGTGAAAAGCGGACAAGCTTAATGCGGGTGGACGGACGGACAAAAAGACGGCGAAGGCAAAAACAATGTCTCCCCACGTATTACAAAACATAAAAAATGTTTCATAGAAAACAACAAATAATGCGGAACATACGCATTAGAAATGCATAACCTCATTAAATGTGATTATATAACTAAGAACAAAGTAGTGTTTAACAGATTCTCAATTATTAGAGGTTTGTCATAATACCGAGATGAACCATGGTAGACATCTGCTGGTATGCGAGAATACGTTCAAGTTAGTAGCGAAAATATTTTCATTCATTTACAAATTGTTAGCAACAAATTATAAAACTTCATTTCTTTTGTAACGGCTAACAGCAACATCGATCATCTGCTTAACACAAGGATACCATTTTAACCTCACTGATTCCATTCGATATGTGTTTAAGCCTACTACGATGCAGATATACTAGGCATTTTTCTAGATACACTTTTACTGTTAAATGCTTCTCTAGCGCTGTTTTCTTTGTCGTCGGCCTTTACGTACATCGTCAACTTTTCCTTAGTTGTTGTACATTTTGGATATTATATATTTCCTTTCTAGGCATTTTTGGTAACAGTCTTGTACTGTCTTCCGTATACAGCCAAAATAAGAAATGCATACACCAACAGTATGCGGATACGTATGCTTCGTGCGGGATTATGTTTTTAAATCGAATTACTTACTTTCATAGTTGAGGAATTGTCTAACTTCACACTTTCTATCCAAGATATATGATATAGATATTCCATCTCGGATAATGGCCATATTTATCAGAAGAACTAGCAAATATTAAGCCTGTGAATTTAAGTTAATTCAGGGAGAACTGTAAAAGTTAAACAAACATCGCTTCGAAAACTAGTCATTCAATATAAAGTTTTATAAAACTCAGAATTCCTCTCTAAGTTCCAGTTTGTTTAATTCTGTCTATTGTTTTTTTTTTCATATAGTGCGAATTCATGAATTTAATTAGGGAACATACAAAATTGTAATGTACGCCACTTCTCAGGGAATTGCACTCTGTGTATCGTTGAAGGTACTATGTACACGGCCGTAAGAATACATTCTGCCTATATCTCTAAATCATATTTTAATAATTGTAAATGTTGAGTTCTTCTCAACCAGGGGCTAGAGAGCGTGGACGATAGCTTGCATTTCCACTACTTTCCAGGAACAGGCTCAATCAAACCGAGTCTGCAACATTTTCCTGGTTTATATCGTATTGGGCTGATTTCTTCGCACCTTTATATTTTGATCTCGGGATTCTATTTTTTAAAATAAACGCAAAGTTTTCCACAGATGATGATACCAATTTAAACAAAATAAATGAAATTATCACAATATTTCTCAGTTCTCATAGCAAACATGAATATCGTCACTTTTACTGATGGCGCTTACTTTTAAATATAAATATAGGGGAGTGCCATTTTAAGACACAAATACGTTTGTCATACATACGTTTAATATACAAATGATATACAACTTATTTACTTTTACATGTACATGTACATTATTTAGGCACATGTAAATGTAATGCTGCATTTGGCGGTGATGATTGCTCTATTGACTTCAAAAAGCCGCCATCTACTGCCAGTTTACTTCACGGAAGTACCTGCGATGAGAAAGAAGCAAAATGCACGCATGTGTTTATCTACGGAGGATTTTTTGCAAGCGAAACTGTGACCTGTCACATTACCACATTTGAAGTGAGTAGGTTCTACTAAATGGGATATTACGGCAATACACTATCATTTGATTCATTAATTTGTGAGTCAATATGTTATCAAACTGAACTTTAAGCGATATAAACAAAAGCTTTTATTACACTAAGCACTCAACACACTTATGCAATGCAATAGACTTTATTATGAGTCTTTTCTAAATGTAAGAATGATTATAGTATAATACGCAAGACTGTACGAAACACAATATGCATTGTACTCAACGTCAACGATCTAATCCCATTTCATACATGCATAGCTATATATCAAAGTAACTTCATCTATTGAAATAAACACCCATTCAAGATTTAGTACAATCATCTACATCGACACGATTTATAGGATCTAAATACGGTACTGGCACTGCCGCAGTCGAATTGGTGTATGTATGTAGTAATTTTTTGCGACATTGTGTTGCCGATCTACAACCGGGTTTGATAAAGTGTGCTATAAGTATTATTTATGCAATTTCTACAATAGTGCTTTGTACTATTACATTATCTTCTGCCATTTCACTAACAAGACTATCAGACGAAGAATTGACATGTAATACATATAACCATCCTATAGTTTAATAGAGGACAAAAAGTTGAACTCACCATATTATTATTCTATTATTCTATTATTCTATTATGTAGATTTATGCCAATAATGAAGGTCGTCTTAATATGGATGCATACGTCATACGAGGGCAAGCAGAATCGCTCATCGAGGTTATTTGCTCTCTAGTGTCACCTATCAGAAGAAAACGATCTCTTTCTGACCTCCAAGAAGTGAAATTGATGTCTTGCTACAAGGTTTCAGTGAGCAATGATGGCATACATCATGGGACACCAATAGAAATGTGTGTTTACAATTCAGAATGTCAAACTGTATCAAAAAGCCTTAGCGGGATGCTAACAGCCAACATAAAGGTAACACGTACACTATGTTAGTATATTTTTATTATAATTCCTCATACATATATTTAAATTAATCATATAACGGAGATATAACAAACAAATGGACCTATGTGACAAACTTCAACAATTATTTTAAGTAGTTAATGTCTACCTGGAAACAACAAACCCGAAAATATGTTGTTTAAACGTCGTAGGATGCTTCAAAAGTATCTGGGTTTTGGAGTTTATTAGAAACCTGTCACGAATTATGTTCGTGAAACCGACGTGTGTGTCAACTATTGTAATATATCAAAACACTGCTATAAGCGTATTAAGATGAAAATGAGTGAATGTCTGAAACTATGTGTTAACACCCAAAAAAAAATGTATTATTTATGAGGGCTCACAAAAACAGTGTTTAAGTGCCGTGTGGCGGCGGCCGTAAAAAGTATCCCAGTACTTGGATTTATTGTTGTTATATTTTCTGGTCCGTTGGGATCATGGAGTTCACTCAATGTTTATTGGGAATAGAGTTCCGCTTAAGCTAGGGGTCGTGAGGGGTGTTGCACTATCCAACACTCTCACGAACAAACTCAATCAAACAGAGTCTACTATTATTTTGCTTTGTTGCATTCTATGCTTCCAAAGGATCTCCTTACAGACTTTATCAATCTTGATGTTTTTTAATTTCAGGAAGGATATTGTTTTATTGATGGACTTTGTATACCTAATCGAAAACAAAAGCCATCGTCAGAAATGTACTGTCTTCCAGAATTTTCGCTTTATAGTTGGACAGGTATTTCAGCCATGATTATTACATTTGCAATTACTATTAATTGTAACAATAATAGAAATATAAGGTAAATAGTATATTTTAGTTTTTAACTTAAATGTTTGTTAACAGTGCTTTCAAAACTAAGTAATATACTTCAAATACAAATATACATGTCTAACTGCATTCAATTATTTTTCAATTCAGAATTACCTACGTCAACACAGACAACGTCTGCTCTTGTTACGGATCTAGTCAACTACAAATTAATTTGGCAGACCTCAGTTATCGTTGCTGTTGTGTGTACTAGTTCAATCTGCATAATTGTCATTCTTGTTGTCTGCATACGAAAACGAAAACGAAGGTACAAAACAATTTTGTAACGTTGTTAAATCAACGAATTTGTAAAGGTAAAAGTTACCCTTTTCCGCAATATATGAAAAAGGAAAGAACAAAAAGGATTAAAATATTAAGTATTATGTAAATAAGGTCGTACTGAGATGTGGACGTTTTATGTAAGTAAACGAAATTATCGTCTTGTTAGATACAGAATTAGAAATACTCAAAGTCAAATAAGAAATACGTATTGATAAATTAGCGTAATATAAAAATGAAGAATTCAAATATATTTTTAGGAAGCAAGAGGACAAAAAGAAACAGAATGGCGAACTAAAAATGAATTACAAACACGATGCAGACTTTCAGGAGGACACGTATGCCTATATCAACCCAATCGATGCAAGCGACAATGCACCTTATGAGAAAACCGCGAAACTGACTCTTGGTATTACTGACGAGTATTTACGCGTAGACATATCGAAGAAAGAAAAGATCCAGAACGCAAAGTTAAACACAGGAAAGATTAATAGCAGAAGCGATGGACCTGTGCTACCACTCGAGATCCATATGAGAAACTTTGTTTTACAAATCAAAAGCAAGGGGTATATGACAAAATTGAAAACGAATACCGACATGGACACACCGATACCAATGGAAATCAGTATGGTCCAAACACAAGACGTAGTAACGAGACGGAAAAGGAGAACGACTACTTTAATGTGGATGATATTCAAGAGGATTATCTCATACCTACGTAAGGAAATGATAAGGGAAATAAAGAGCCTCTCAGAAACATGTTTGTAGTAAGAAAGAGAGAGGAGGATATCCGAGAGGGATATGAAAGGCCATTTCCAACATTTTACAAACAATACTAATAGTGCCAATGTCGGATGCCAAATATGCATTTATTATAGATTATATAGTGTTAAATTGTACATACTCTTCACAGCAATTAATTTTGCAAGACAATTTCGAAGTTTTTGGTATCATATTGTTACGTTTGGACCTTTTATAAACGGCAAGCATTTTGTCTCTTCTACTTTTTCTTGTGTACGCAGATGTCATTTTGACACACCATTTAGCCATGCCTGTTTCCTTGTCGCGTGATTGATGTAGTAATATTTAAATAATTGGTCAATTTGTGACACTTCCATTGTTCACCTTTCATTTCAGTTAAACTTTGGAACATATTATAGTATTTTAAAACGTCTGTCGCATCGCATGGTATAGCGCAATTTGCAACACATTCAATCTTAAACACTAATGGAAGTGCCTTTTCGAAATAAGACAAAGTTGCAACAAACACAAGTTATCTCCTCTAGTCATGCAACATAGCTCTCTAAACACTACAGGTCTAACATATACTAAATGTTTGCCGTATAAGACAATCAGCTTCATTAAGTATAGAGTAACATTTACGATACCAAATGTCGTGACTTCCCTAACAATTAATACGATTTGAATCATCAATTTTATCTACTTTTTTCGACAGCGGAAGCAAAAGTATATGTTAAGCATATATGTTGGTTGAATGTCGTGTTTTGTATAATGATGATGAAAAATAAGCAATATCGTGGTCCTATCCGTTACTGATCCGTTTTCTTACAATTTGACGCGGCAGTTATTCAAAGCTGATATGATACAAAGTTTAAGGGTTTTAATTTTACCTACATATTACAAGCGTCAATAACAGGAAATCACTACACGATGGTAATTGAAATCTAACGCATGTCTTAAACCAGAATAACTATGCCTGACACATTTGATGAAACGGATATATAAAATGTATCATCTCTTACATATACCATAAAAGTATGTTTTATGATACCCATTGTAAGATACATAACCCCTGTTTCTATTCCTGCAGTGTTACATTTTTATCAAAGAGATATCATACCATTCATTACAGATATACACATAACGGTCTAAACATTTTTTTGCATTGCTTATGTAAACAACGACAGTCACTGTTCTTTATCTATACTGCAACTATATATTCTCAATACATAAAATCCCCAACAACGCCGATATCTTTTTTTAAGACATTTCTTGTTAAATTTTATGTAAGTTTTGCTCAGGTTGAAAAACCCGCCCAAGATAATGTTAATAGTATAATTTTACTTTTCAATTACAGCTAAAGCTTTAGCCTGGAAAGCATTTTACTAATTTTGTTTAATAAACATGTACAAGTATTGTTAACTTCATCAAAGTTGTTTTAAAGCATTATAAATTTAAGTAAACACATTTGCATAGAGTGTTATTTAAACAAAAACGTTTACTGTCAAGATTGGTATAAATACATGTATCATAGTACAAGAAAATTACAATTAACACAGAGAAATCGAAGTCATCAAAAAGATTTTTCATTGAATTTCATGTATTTTTTTTTTTTTTATAAAATGCTATATACATATTTCTAGAACTTAATTATATTCTTCTATTGAAGAAATATATTTACAAAAGAGGTTGTTACTTGCATCAATAATGGACGCTATCACATTGTATGTTGAAATGAATCCTTTCAACTGAAATGCCAGTGGAAGCAAATTGTTAGTGACACGATCCAAAATATAATAAAATGCAGTTATCACTACTAAGTATATAGCGCACTCCATTATTTACAAGAATTCTTCTAGAATTGTATTGATATAAAAGGTCATGCAGAGAAGGCGTTTTTGGACATATATTCTATATTTTCATGTCTGTATATCAGTTACGTTTTACATTTATAACATAAGATACCGTTATAATACCAGGGATAAAGCAAAACCCTTTTTTAAGACACTACTTTAGTTATATCATCTGTTGCAGATACTATTGTAACAATGTAGAGATGGTACCTATAATTCAAATTCGTCTTTAAAAAGTTTACATGTTAGTTTCGGTGTGAAGTGACAGGTATGTGCACCAATTTGCTAAATATATTTATCCTTTTCCTCCTCTTCATTTTGTAATAGAAATACTTGATATTTAGCAAATGACCTTCTAAAGACATCTGAAGCAAAATGGAAACTTGTATTGACAGTTTTCACTGATTTTAAGATTTCCCTACTTATAGTCTTTATCAAAAGTCTATACATCTAAATGAGTTTAATAGAGTATAGTGTAAGTTTTAGTATACAATCAACACTTTGCAGAACTTTCTTTTGTCCCGCCAAGACTAGCCAAGAGTCTTAATCTCATGAAAAATTCTGAATGAAAGAGAATGACATGACATTGTTCTTTATTATAAGCTTACCAAAACCATACCAAATATTGACCTGAAAGAAATTATTAAAGATTTTATAATGTTAACAAACCCCTACAACATTTTACCATCACTATTCTTCACTCATGAATGCTCTCAATTTAGGTGATAATTGTAGATATAATTGTAAATGAGAATCCTCGAAAAAATCTGTTCTCAAGTTGTGTTAAAGGTTTAAGTGAATATTTTATGTTACCTTTCACTTTTGACCACTGTTTTATGCTGGCTTCAATTTATTGGCCGATCCATAGTTGTTTCCCTTAGATTTTCTTGGGTAGGTACCATCTCTTAACAATGTTTCGACCTTTTTCAACATTGAGCTTTAAGAGGAATCTTATTGTCTGATCCACCTAGTCCGTAACAGGAGAATTTTCAAAGCTTGCTGCTAAAGTTCGCAAGATCTGAACTAGACAAGTATACATTTTTCTGAAGGTCTCCGAGGATGGTAGTAATATCTTTTTAGATTTTTAAAATACCTGAAACAATGTCACTTTTATGGTCAAAAATGTATATTCCCATTATGAAAATTTGTCAAAGTTAAAATCTGGAACAATACAGTTTAGACATTTTACCAAATATTGGCAAAATACGATATCCTTAAAATTTAAAACAATCCCTTCAAAAATAAACTCATTGACAAATGGATTTTAAAAAACAAAATCATTGAAACAAATGACTAAAATGTATTATGAAAACTACTGATGTAAAATTGTTTTTTGACGATATATTAAAAACTAATCAAATTATGTTGTAAACTTGAAAATATTACTTCAGTTGGACTTCTTAAGTATTATGTTTACTGTAAAGGTATGATCTGATATTAAAAGAGAAAGCAGCGGGGAAAACAAGGACAAATATTAAACAAGGAATGAAATGTTCCAAGAACGCAGCCTCCGCAAAACGAAACCCACAGCACGCAGACGTGCACACACACACACACACACACACACACACACACACACACACACGCACACAAACACACGCACACAAGCATACAAAGCAAACACACGAGGACGAAACGAACAAATAAAGGAACACAGTGGGGCACCGCCTTGGAATGGTCAGTTGCAAAAATACCTCTGGGGAGCTTAATCCTGTTTATGGTGCGCACCCAACCTGAATCTTACCCAGTTACCCCCATCATTTTTTCAAAGACATGGGACAGTGTAAAAAAGTAATCCCCGCCAGGTAAATCTCTAACACACGTAATGGAAACAAAAAGGCATGGCATGTAAACACAAAAATGCTCCTGTTTAAATATATAAAAAAGCAAACATTAAGAACCTCCTTACGGAAAAGGTAGGTGCAACAATGTGTATGATGTCCCGAGTTGATAATACAAATACATGAATTTAAATTCCTGAAGACTAACTATCTATAGATATAAAAACAATTTACTGCCGAGGACGACAAAAAGGTACAACAGATGAATGGCAATGACTTGCCGGTGAAAACAGGTGGTACCTGATTAAATATATTAGGTAAACAGATAATACAATTACTAGATATCTTAAGTCATTTTCATTTTTTTTATCTACATTTGATCCCGTAAAAAGGCAAACACTCTGTTGAACGTCAAATCAAAACGTATGGTCATTTATACACCTTTTCTAAATATGCAAAGGTTTATTTATGTTAAGGACAACATAATAAATGAGTATTTGAAATAAATGATGTAAACAATACACTAAATTGTTTTTAATTTCAAGATTTGTGACACTTCTGAGGCTTATCATTCCTTTTGTATATACAGTTATACAATACATAAGGCAGTGAAACTAAGAATACAATCTTCAAGCAGGCACAAACTATTTTAGATATATGTTTGGGTAACTGCGTCAAAGTACACAGTCTGAAAAAATCATTAAGATTGTGCAATTATGGACCTAACATCATGCACACCATGCACATTTTACCTCTAGCCATAAAAACATACACAATTACTACAAGCGGTGTGAAAAAAAACAACTATATAAAGATCAAATCAATTAATGCCTAATGGCATGGGGTATCACTTTTTTGTGGTAAAATTTATAAACAAACTTACGATTCTTTGCAAAAAAGTCAAAACTCACAGAATTTCATAAGGTAAGATATGTTGTAAAAACTGCTGTTGTAAAGAGAACAATCCCTGCTACCGATATATATGCGTCAAGGTATGAGAAAATATATAGAAATATGAGCATACCAGAGAAAACAAATTCAGAATTGTTAGACGCAGGACTGTGTTATCCTGCATAGTATTTAACATAGATGGCTGACTTTTCTCCCTTTACACTGATATAACATGGACAAGATGAGGATTTCGCTCTATAAACAAATTGTTTCACTTGTGAAGAGGGTAAGTATCTACACGGTGACATATAGACCATTTTTATGCACCCGATGATGAAGTCCATGAAAGCATATAGCGTTTGAACTGCATGACTGTCTGCCCGTCCATCTGTCCGTCCGTAACATTTTAGTGTGAACTCAACTCTACAGTATCCGTCCGATTGAAATACGTAATACACATCAGTAACATGAAGTGGATATGCATATATTATTGGGACTTTCGTGTCAAAATAGTGTTTCTATTTCTGTGTCCCTTTTCTGAACTTTGAAATGTTAAAGCTATATCAGAGCACTGTGTACTCAACTCCTCCTTGAGTATATTTAACAAAGTATACATCATCAAAATGAAGCGGACATGCGTATATTGTTTGGACTTCTATGGCCGATTATTATTTTGGTCAAATGGTAATGCTTGGACTTTATAATATTACAAAGAGATCAGAACATTGTATACTCACTATTTCCTTCCGTTTCCATCCAGTTGAAAAGAAACTTAACATATGCTTTTTACGTCAAGTGTACATGCGCATGTTATCAAAACTTAAATGTCTGATTATCTTTTTCTTGAGTTATGGTTTTATTGTGGACTTTTCATTATTCTGTCAAGCATTTTCACGGACATGTGTTATACAACGTCGGCATCGTTCTTTTTTCCCATTGTGTTCTCCTCATTTATTCAACCAGACCGAGTCTGCTTAGGTGTACAGGTTGGCACTTTGCATATGTTCCTCCAGCAAACCTTTAGAAGAATATGGATCTTTAATTAATAATAACAAGATATTTTAAGCTAGGTTTATTGAATGCACCCGCCAGTTAATCAAGAAAATTATCAATTATATTCAACTGATATTTACAATGTATAAATACATTACTATACGATATCAGCATGTATAGTAATTCTTTCTGTTTACAGGATAATAAACAAGTTTAGGACAGAATAATTACTATCATCTTTACCACTTTACAATTTTATAAACATCTGGCGGGAAAAGTGAGACAGTTCCAGAATTGCAATTTTTAAAATTATTTCTTGATAAAACTAACCTTTTGCATCTATAAACCGACTTGATGTCATACGAGGAGTTTTATGGCAGTCCATATAGGTTACCTGTTCTTATTTGAAAAGAGAATGTAATGGTTATCTATCGTTTTATGATTATTTTACTCTTTTGTTTTCGATCATGGGAAATGGAGTTTAGTGGGGTGTGTAATTCATACGTGTACGGCCTTGAAGACATAAAATAAATTTCTTCAAGAATTATGGAAACAGTTTTATGTATTTTCGTGTTGCATCGGTCCACCCGTTCATCAATCTGTCCCACGCACAATTTAATTTAAAAAGTACGAAATATTTTAATGAAACCTAATAATTATATAGTAAGACGCTGACATAGAAAATATGCGTTTAATGTACTTTTCCCAGTGTCTGTCGGTCCGTTCGTCAGCCCAGAAAGTTTGTTTCTATCATAGCTTTGAAAACATTAGAAATATTTTGCACGTAGCCGTGTGCATTAATAGAAGGTAATATAAAAATCTAGGATAACTATCAAACAGGGAATGCCACGTTCCAAAAACGCGGCCTCCAAAAAACGAAACTCACCGAACGCACATGTGCACACTACCAGCACACACGCATATATACAAAGCAAACACACGAGGACAAAATAAAAAAAATAAAGGAAGTTCAACACGGTTGGGCGGTCAGTGAAAAAAGAAAACACTGGGGAGCTTAAAACGGTTTATGGTGCGCACCATGAGGTTTCGTGATCAAAAGATTAAAATAAATCATCAAATCATTTTAAATAATTTATATTTAAATGTTTTTTTTTTGACATAATGAGTCATAGTTTTAATGTACTTATAATCTACAAGTATGTTTCATAAGCACGTACGTTATAAACGTAAGAAACTGCCCGCTTAGATATTGCATTTAGTGAGACTTTCAATGCTAAAAAGAAAAGGATGAGCTTTTTCCTCTTATGTTGTTCTCACCTCTGTCATTTATATTTATATATTATTGAGTCAATTATATCAATTAAACATTAAAGAGATAGCCCTCTTTATCGGCCCTGTCACGAATGCTGAAAGAGTTAATCTGAAGAAATAAAGCAACAAAATGTAAATATTTGCATGCAGAATTGTTGAGGGGCCTGCAAATAGTTCTGTTAGTAATGAGCTTCGTAGTTTTGTCCTAGGTATTTTTAAAACGCTTCATTGCATTTGAATGGTGTGTCCAATATCCGTTCATTTCGTGCAAATTGCTTTTCAAATGACTTAGTTATTTGAAATTAAAATAAATGCGGTCACATAAAACTTGTCACATTGTAAAATGGACGAAAAGATTGATATTCGTAGCTATATTAAATGCCGTATTAGGCCTGATATAGATTCAAAGCAGATATCTGATGAATTGTCTGGTACAATTTTATTATGGACCTCAGGCCATATCATTTCGTACAATGTTAGGTGGGTTAAAGCTTTTAAAGCTGTGAATTTATCTGTCGAAGATGATACCCGTTCTGGTAGGCCTAAAACCTCTTTTACCAAGGCAAACATCGCTGATGTATCATTTATATTGATATATCATTGTGTCAATTATATCAATTAAACATTTGAAGATATAGCCCTCTTTATCGGCCCTGTCACGTATGTTGAAAAAGTTAATCTGAAGAAACAAGGAACAAAATGTAAATATTTGCATACAGAATTGTTGAGGGTTCTGCAAAAAGTTCTGTCAGTAATGAGCTTCCGTAGTTTTGTCCCAGGTATTTTTTGAAACGCTTCATTGCACTTGAATGGTGTGTCCAGTAACTAACAATATCCGTTCATTTCGTGCAATTTGCTTTTCAAATGACCTAGTTATTTTAAATTGAAATAATGCAGTCGATTTACTTGTCACATTGTAAAATGGACGAAAAGACTGAAATTCGTAGCTATGTCAAACGCCGCATTATGCTTGATATATATTCAAAGCAGATATTTGATTAATTGTGTGGTATGATTTTTATATGGCACTCTTGCCATATCAATTCGCACAATGTTAGGTGGGTTAAAGCTTTTAAAGCTGTGAATTTATCTGTCGAAGATGATACCCGTTCTGGTAGGCCTAAAACCCTCTGTTACCAGGGCAAACATCGCTGCTGTAAACATTGTGGTCGAACAGGATGCGCGCTTGTCGTTTAAAGGCAGTTGTACTGACATGTTAGAAGGCAGTTTGCAAACAATTCTGAAAAAAATAAATATTTGGACCTGAGCAAGGTTTGCGCTAGGCGGGTTCCTCATTTGCCCACTGATGAGCAAAACGCGTTAGATGTGCCCGTAAATTTTTGAAAACAAACAGAGGCTGTGATAGTCGGGTTATTTCTAACTTGCTAAAATGTGACCAAACATGGGTGCACATGTTTGAGCCACAGAGAAGGGCTGATAATAAGCAATGGAAGCGGAAAGATAAAAACGCCCCTGTATTTCCTAGAGAAAAAGATGCTGTACACAATTTTCTTCAGTTCTGGTGGGCCAGTCGGTCAAGTGCCTTGTCCATCTGGTCATACAGTCACTGGCCGATTCTACAAAAACTCTGTACTGAAGAAAGTAAAAAAAAAAACCTTTACAATAAGAAACGCCCAAGCTAAGGATGGTCAGGAGTCCATCTTATCTATACACAATGCCTCCTCTCACAAGTATAAGGTTTTTGAATCTTTGCTTTGGCTTCTGAAAAGGTTGAAGTCTTATTCACCTGACCTGAGTCTCTGTGACTTTTTTTAATTTTCAAGGCTTAAGAAATGTTTTCTGGAAAGAAATATAAGTTAGAAATTCTCTTGGCAGCGCCATTTATCAGTGTCTCAAACATATACCAAAAGAAGACTATTTATCTGCTTTTCGCGATTGGGTAAAAAGGTTACAAAAATGTGTTTCGATAAAGGGGGATTATTTGTAATAAATTTTTTTTTGATGAAACATAGCACTTAAGAAATTCGAACCCAATGCCAGAGAATTTTTTGCAGGGCCCTCGTGTATCTGAAGTTTGTTTTTTTTTCTAAATAAAATCAAGGTCTGCCTTGGCCAAATCAAAGAGGAATTATATCCTGAGGATTAAATGTTGTCGTAATGTGACTAGAATATCTGCATGAAACTTCCACCACCTTTTAGGCATAGGAAATAGAGATCAATATAATTGCACCTTTACTAATCCTACCAGGTGTTCTGTATTACAAAAAGTGGATCTATTGTGACATTTTGATACAAGCAAAACTGTATTATCTGCACTATTAGTTACTTACTGGTACTTCATTTTATTATTGGCTTGTTAAAAGTTAATTTTTTACCACGTGCAAGTTGACAGAATCATAGGAACCATGTTTTGAGGGGTAAATCAAACACAAATGAATAAATCCTTAATGTTTTTGTTGTGCAAAAAATTATGATACTGTGTCTAAAACAGTTTTCATTTTCCATTCAATTGTGCAATTGCAAGGGAAGTAAACTAATAGATATCTCTGCTTTAAAGTACTAGCCCAAGGCAAGAGTTGTCATTCTTTGTTGATCACAACTTTAAATTAAAAATTAAAACTTTTGATATTGATATTAACAAAACTATCATAAACTTCACATTTATGAAATCATTTTTGGTTATTTCAAGGACTTGGAAATCAAGTTCTAGATTTTATTTAATGTATTACTATCATTGAAAATTTTAGGGTCTATCTCTACACCTTTAGAAGTATTATTTTACATGAAAACATTTGCAAAATTAATGAAAACTAAAAATATCATGAAAACAGATAAGTTTTGCATGCTAATTATGAAAGCAGAAAAAAATCATGGTATTATTTACTTTATTGTTGAAATATAATCTTGCTTTCGTGAAAATTTTACCTGGTTACACAATCTTTCATGAAAATCACCGTTTCGATTATTTTCGCGAATTCCTTTTTCATGAAAACGTTCTTAAAGTAGTGCTAGGTCCGAGCACTAACAAGCATAATTTTCTTGTTAAGATACTTAACGTGTTATTATGATTCTTTTTCTGTTTTCATAAAGCCCCCTATTTTTAACGTGTAATTTTCCTTTGTTTTTGCAAATGGTTTGGTTAGCGGTTGCAATTCCTATTAGGTCACCATAAATAATAGTTCTGTATTGACTCTTACATACAATAATGTATTTTAGTAAAAAGGTGCCACTGAAAGAAGAAGGACGTTTTTCTAATGTTCATTACAATCATTCTACATAAAACCAACATATAGACTGTAAGGCATTATCAGTGGCTAGACGTAGATATCCGCGCCGAATGCGTGACTGGGAATTTAGAAAAAACCTTATTATTTTTTAACTTTTACACAATATGTTTGTAAAAAGGTACGGTGGTATGTTTAGGACATGCATTTATTATTTTTAAGATTAAATTGTCTCGTGCGCACAACATCATATCTCGAGCGCTCGACATCTTATCTCGAGCTCTCGACATCTTATCTAGAGCTCTCAACGTCTTATTTCGAGCGCTCGACATCTTATCACGTGCGCACGACATCTTATCTCGAGCGCTCCACATCTTATTTCGAGCGCTCGACATTTTTTCTCGAGCACACGGCATCTTATCTTTAGTGCCCGACATCTTATCTCGTGCGCACGGCATCTTATTTCGAGCGCACGACATCTTATTTCGAGCGCTCAACATCTTCTCTCGTGCGCACGACATCTTATCTCGAGCGCTCGACATCTTATCTCGTGCGCACGACATCTTATCTCGAGCGCTCGACATCCTTTCTAGAGCTCTCAACATTTTTTTCGAGCGCTCGACATCTTATCTCGAGCGCTCGACATCTTATCTCATGCGCATGACATCTTACGCCAGACATCTTATTTCGAGCGCTCGACATCTTATCACGTGCGCATGACATCTTATCTCGAGCGCTCCACATCTTATTTCGAGCGCTCGATATTTTTTCTCGAGCGCACGGCATATTATCTTTAGTGCTCGACATCTTATCTCGTGCGCACGACATCTTATTTCGAGCGCTCAATATCTTGTCTCATGCGCACGACATCTTATCTCGAGCTCTCGACATCTTATTTCGAGTGATCGATATTTTATCTTGTGCACATGACATCTTACCTCGAGCGCTCGACATCCTATCTCGTGCGCACGACGTCTTATCTTGTGCGCTCGACATCTTATCTCGAGCGCTCGACATTTTATCTAGTGCGTACGACGTGTTATCTATTGAGCACGACATGTTATCTATATAATATTATATTAAGGCCCTTTGTGTGAATTCAGATCATCAGTAAAAATATACGACTGCCACCGTTTTTGCTTTTGTTTCGATTACACTTATAACCGTTTCACTTGTTTGCAGGGTTGTAATTTAAATATACAAACTGATAAAAAAGGCAGCATTTATCGTTTTCGTTTAATTTTGAAGATATGATGACCAATTATGTGCACTGCTCTCCCAAATGATGCGATCTACTTGTACTTATGGAAAGTGTTTAAATAACATCTGAATAGGTGGGACCCTAATTATCTACTTGTCCGTATGTTTTACTGATGACCTAAATAAACACAAAGGGCCTTTATATATATAGGTATGATGTCGTGCGCTCGAGATAAGATGTTGTGCGATCGAGATAAGATGTCGAGCGATCGAGATAAGATGCCGTGCGCACAAGATAATATGTCAAGCGATCGAGATAAGATGTCGTGCGCTCGAGATCAAATGTCGTGCACACGAGATAAAATATCGAGCACTTGAGATAAGATGTCGAGCGCTCGAAACAAGATGTCGTGCACACGGGATAATTTAATCTAAAAAATAAATGCATGTCCTAAACATACCACCGTAAAAGGTATATTGTTATACGTAGAATTTTGGGTATGCAATGAAAATATGATGTTTGCTAATAATATATTTGTAACTACTGACTTTGATAACTACATTTTATTTTCATTATAAAATAATACGTTTGTAATACTAGGATTCAAGTGATATTACATAGCAAATGTTGTTAACATAAAATACAACATATTATATTTCTTACGAAATTTGTAAGTAAAAGTGACATGTCAATTAATTAAGTTTGTTTAATTTCTTATGAAAAGATCTCTTTTATTATCATATTTGAAATTGAAAAAAAAAAAAAAAAAAAAAAAAAACATTCGACCTATACAAGTGACAAATACCCGGATGCAATAAATATCGGCACTGCAAAATCATTTATTAATCTGTCACATTTATGATATAGCTATTGTCTACCCTATTATAGATTTTCTGTCACATCGGTCCGGAGGTCAATTCTTCCTCATGCTTTAGTGACGTCACACAAATGCTTTGAAATTTCCACCTTGATCCTTGAAATATTGACGGATGTTCTATTTAAACTAAACGTAGTTAAAGAAACACTATAAACATGTAACTGTTTGAATATGTGCAAAGCGTACTGTTGTCATCTGGGCTTTGCTGATTATTTGACCTGTGATTTACGGTTACCTTTAATTCAGATAGTGAAACCTCTACAGCTAAATAAGTTAACTTTTGATTGCAACGGTTGTGATACTGTATTATAATGATATAACCATTAATTTTTTTCTAATCGTAAAAGTTCGCAGAGATAAAAACTAAAATCCAGATGTGGAGTAAAAACATTTATTTATTGAGTATATTAGAAAACACTTGTGATTGAACTACATGTATTATGTTTAATGGTGTTTTCAGTAAAAAGCAACACACATATTTAAGCTTATTCTACACATTTCTCATATATCTAACTAGAAGTTTTGCAAGGTGCTATTATAAATACACATAGTAAAACAAAATATTATATAACATATAAGTCTGGCGGTGAATATTTGATTCAAATTAAACATTTATTATCACACCAGAAAAAACTTGAATATCCTCCATCATAATCATAGAATATACTGAACATCTTCTTAATTTTCATTTAATATAATTATTTTTTCATATCTAATACATCGTTTTGTGTCATGAAAGTTAATAACTGATGACACATCTAAATATTACCTTTTAAAAACCAAAATCAAAATCGAACAATGAAACTAAAGTTAATGGTCAAGATAGTTTGAGACATATAGTTTCTGTGTCTGTCTAATAGATAAGAAACTTTCAAACCTGTCAAATGCTTTTCTCCTTCCTATAAGGTTAAAGTTTAAACTGGACAAAGATTACTCTTTCTTCTTATTAAATGTGACAAAAACAAACAGGATGTAAGTTATTTTCTATATGATTAAGAAAGTTTTAAATGGCTTTTATAATAGTTTTTTAGCATAGCAAATGTAGGAAACCAGAGGTCGCCCAATCCGACATAAATGAAATAGCACATTGTAAGAGTTTTAACACATAACAAAAATTGTCTGTAAAATACAATCATAAATAGAATACAAAATCTAGATAAACATACAATAGTCAAGAAAATGTCATTCTAATGTCTCCTTTCCTCTCTTTTTCTCGTCACTTCTTTCCGTAATAATAAACATAGCCATCCTTAGATTCACAATACGACCCTTCTTTGTAGGCAGATCTGAAACGAAAATGAAAAAAAGAAAAACAATAAATTAATATCTAAATGTAGATTGACTGTCAAAAATTCTAACAGGTTTGAAACATCTCGCGTACATACTATGATATGTATAAACACCTTCTGTCTATATAACATAAAATATGAATTTCGTGTTAATCTATAAAATAATAGCTCATTTCGCGAGCATTTTTTAAAGCGTATACTTATGGCATCGACTGATACATTTTCTTATTTTTAACGAGTATTTGATCTATTTAATGAAATACATATTTCTGTTATTTACATTTTTATAACAAATCATTTTCATAAAAATAATTTAAAGCAACAAGTAATCACTATCAAATAAGCTTTAAGATCTACATATATATCTTGTTAGGAATAAACAATAACATTTCCATCTGTAAAATGTATTCTGTGAAAATATCTACCTATGTACAGTAAATATGTCATTGATTGTCGTAAATTTATAACTTAAAACAGTCCCTCTGAAGATTATAAATTGGTTAGTACTGCCCGCATTAACTTAATAATACCTAGAATCAAGTGTCGTATCTGCCATTGCTCTAGACTCATGTTCGAATGTTGGATTGTCATGGGCTGGTTTGCCGTCCGAATAGCGTTTAGCTCGAGGAATTTGAACCATTTCCCTACTAGTCACATCGTTGTATTCATTTTGTACGCTTGTGTGTTGGTGGTTTTCTAATCTGTTTTTGTTTTTTTTTCTTTTACAACATATGACGAGCACAAGTGCGAATATGATAATGACCAAGACACCCCCGACTGTTGACGAAATAATAATCATCAGGTTTGTACCGCCTGTTTAAAGAAAACAAAGTTATTGTCATTGTTTACACTTGTAATTACTTAACTTGCTTTATAGAAATCCTTGATAATGATATAGAATATTAAATGGTTTAAGCGTAATAAACTAAACATCAGTGTAATGCAAAATTTGAAAATAAAACAGTTTTGTTTAAGGCATAAGTTTCGAATATATTTTATTCATTCATCTAGTAAACCATGATGTAAGAATTATACTGTCAGGAATTCAATAATCAGATGGACATTACGTTTTTAAATAGATTATTACAAATGCCACTTTAATAAATAATTACTCCTCCACTGTATGCCCAATCGGATATATGTATGAAAAACGTGCATCATTTGTAATGCTGTGCAACAGGTATAACATATATCGAAACGAACATAAATTCCCAAGCTTGTTTGTTTGTCAACTAAATATAAAATATTTTGCTCACTGAAAATTGCTAGCTTAGTTTGTAGTAAACACCATTCAATATAAGTTACGTTACTTTGAGCACATTAACTGCTATTGAATACACCGTTTGTAGACTAAGTATATATTAATTGATTTCATTTTCGTATTTTTAAACAGTCTTGGGTATCATTCTTTTAGTGGCGGTATTTATATCAAATGAACTGTTGACTAAAGTATTCATGGATGATAAACTTAACTCTGTCTTACAAAAAAAATCGACAGGCATGCAGAAAAATGTCAAATGCACCAAGTGATCTTTTAAAAGAAACACTAGATTAAACACAAAATAAAAGGAGACCCAACCTATATATTCACATTAAAACGTACTTCACAAGAAGCTGTTTGACAATATAGTGTGCAAAAGTGAAAAGTGCATTCTTATCTTGGATTTTATCTTGGAAAGTATACCAGTTTGACAAAATCATTAAACTAAAAGATATGTTTAATTTGCCAAGTATGCAGAACGACAAGATACTGACATTTTGAGGCGACAGAAATCTTGCTAGCTTATTTTAGAATGTTTTAACCAGTCAACGTTTGACATTTAGCTAAAATAACTGTTATCATTGATCATAGCACTAACAATACACGAGAAACACTTGTATTAGTGACATGATACATTTATTGCAAAACGACTAGCTGAAACTTCTTTTATATCAGTATTTTGTTGTGTTCATGCAGAAACCAGAAACTAGTTAATTTTAATCCAGCATTTAACACAAATAAAATTCTGTTATATTATACAAAAGAATGTTATTTATGTTGTGGCAGTAACTGAGCTTCAAAAACACTCATGCACCACGAGAATAGAGCGATGAAACAAAACTACAACGTTAGGTTTTTTTTCAGTAAAATCATGTCGTGTTGTCTCTAAATATTTAATTGTATGATGTTAAGTTAAAGGGAATGGTGGTCAAGTAGGTTTAGGAATCGGCCGCTCGACCAAGCGCTCATGGGTTCCATCAAACTGAGGTCTCAGCCACACCTTACATGACGCCGGGATAGGTTTTCAAGGAAGCGGAATCGAGTGGTTCAGATAAGTTTAAAGTTTTTAATCGCAATCGAGCTAAAATAGAATAGTATAAACTAACTAAGTAAATGATATATACATTATTTGTTGCTTGACATAAACTCGTCATGCACGATGACTTTCTACTACTACACGAGGTTATTGGTCACGTCTATAAATCCGTTTGCATTGTAACTCAGGAAATAGTGAAGATAATTTCATTTCTTCAAACTTTTTGATTCGAAAGGTAAATTATTTTTCTTCATGAATTATGTTGTTTTTTTCTCAGTACTGGATTTTCATAACTAAACAAGTTTTTTAATTGAACGGCTAAAAATAAGTGTAATAAAAACCCGATTTATATCCAGTAAAACGCACGCATGCACGAACGCAATACAAGGTATAGAGTCCTAACAATGAGAACGAAACGAACAAATATACGAATATAGTGGGGAACCACCTTTGAGCGGTCTGTAACAAAAAACACCACATGGGAGTTAAAACATATGCACCTAAGTTCAATCTCAGTCACCAGAGTGATCCAGAGTCACGGGACAGAGAAAATAATGTTATACCCGTTAGTTGAATCCTCACACATGCTGTGTTAAAAGGAAGTGTATATGAAAGCCAAACCCAAAGAATCATAAATGCATGTATTCTATGCCTTTGTCAGAGACTATGCACCACATGAAATACTACTTTCGGGAAAGAGTTTCTAAAAAAGCTTATTAGCTTTCTACTCGATCCCTAGCTTTTGTAAATATGTATTGTAATTAAATGCTATTTGATTAATAAATATTGTTTAAACCAAATACTACTGATTTACATATCTGTTTTTTTTATCTGGATAAAGATTAAGTGGGTTTGACCATTTTATAAAATTTTGAAAGAAAAAACACATTTTTCGTGCGCATTGGAACAATTTTTTTAATCTTATGCAGCATTAAAAACAATGTCATGATCATAGGTAGTCTTGTCATAACAAAATAGACCTTTCTAATTTTTCTCAATGGGAACGAATTCTCTACATAACCCCAGAGCACAACTTGTGGACAGTCAGTCATAAGTTACAACGATTAAAGGCAACATTAACCGGTTTATGGCACGTCAGTCTCAGACTTATAGTGACAATTATATATTGTACACAGGACAAACGTTATATAAAGATTAATAGAAACAAAGAAAATTCAGTTAAAAGCTTTAAACTACCTTCTTTGCCATCAGCCTCTTCTGATATTCTTCTGAAAAAGATTTTAACAGACGAGTAGCTTAAATGTAACAAGACTTGAATGTCGCACGCCTATTCTACATCTTAATTTACGTATGATATGCTGTTATAAAATGATATTCTCACGTATAATAGGGACCTCAAACTATTTAAAAGGCCTGCTGTACAAATATTTAATACCTAGATAATTAGTTTGATTAGATTAATTTATATCAAATATTTAAGATGTGTTTTTCGGGTGTAACGTCGCAACGACACCAGTAAAGCTTATATGGCGAAATTTTCGGCTTGGACGGTGGGGGATGACCCCAGGTGTCCCTACGAGTATTATTTAAGATATGAAAAGTGTAATTTGTTTTACAGTTAATGTTAATCGTGAAAAATTACTATAAGTTTGAACTTACTTGCATATGGGAACACCGTTTTCTAGTACACACTGGTCATGTTCCTCACATGGATGCAGATTAGTATAGATTTCACAATGTATAAACTCCTCGTAATTGCCACTTTCAACTCCAACTAAAAATTATGACTCAGACTGTACTTTTGTCATTGCTCAATGAACCAACATAAGACAGTAAATCTTGAAACAAAAGATTCTTGTAAATAATAAACGAAGCCTTTATTATCTGACAGGTAAACCAGCGTCCTATTCCCAAACATCCACTGATTTTATATCAGTCAGAATCTGTAACACTTTCTCTTTTAAATTATTTATCCATTTATGGGAAAATGTTCCCGGCTTTCCTTGCAAGTCGTACTATCTTTAAAATGATGTACAATGGTAACGTTTTAACTAAACAATATTTTACAAGACACACCCAAATACTTAGACGAAACCTTACATATTTACCATGTGGCTAATATAAATTTATTTCTAACGTTTTCATTATCGATGTGCAACTTCGAGAATACCACAATGCTTTAATTTTCACATATAACAAAACCTTATGTTACTATTAAACAATTAAATTACTTTTTTATCTATAATGTGTTTTTAACAAACGTTTTACAGTTTTATGGAGCCAACGGTAAGTGAATTTCAATATTATAAGGTCTTTCTTTAGAGTAAAGTTTTAAAAGCAAGTCATATACAGCATAACCTCTCCACAGCAGCCCTCTCTTAAGCAAACACCTCTTTATAACAACATCATCAAAATTTCCCTTAGTTGAAATAACATCAAATTTACCTCTCCAGAACAACAACCTCTACATAACAGTCAATATTTGTATCTCCCAAAAGTTGTTGCTCTACAGAAGTTGCACTGTAGATATGATACATATACCAGTCATAAATGAATATACTGTAAAAGCACATATTTTCGCTGGGTCAAACTTTCGCAAATTTGAAATTTTGAGTATGTTCGCGAGGTTTAATATTCGCGAATTTGTTAAATTGGTATTCTACTTGAATTTGAATAATACTAATAGTGAATATTTAAGCGAGGATTATTTTTCGCGATATGAAGGACCTCGCGAATATAGCGAAATTTAAACCCTCGCGAAAATTTCTGTTTTTACAGTAAGCGGTTAGATTATAGCATTATATGCTTTAAAAATGGTATATGAAAAATGAAATTTTCGTCCCCACTGATCATAAAAATAACGTATTACGTACTTTCCTTAGAGCAATACTGCTAAAGTTTTACGACAAAACCGTAAACAACATACGAAAGGCTAGAAACACGATTACAAGTTTCTTATCGCAAGCTAACATAGATATTGTTTATGTTAATGAAGATATATCAATGCAGAATTCTCTGAATCGAATTAACACCATCACATGACAAATTAGCTACCTCATCTGGCGTAATGGTAAAACATAAGTCTGTAATTTCCTTATACATGTACTGTAAACCTACCATTATTGTTCTCTACTTTCACATTATGTACACTGTATGTCTTCCCAAAAAGTTCAATCTTTTCACCATGAGAAAACGTAGCAATGGCAACAGACAGTGCCTTCATGACGTAATCCTCTGATTTCACGATAACAGCGTGCTGAACAATAAGACTACCTCGCCTAAAACGAAATAATGTATTTTATTATATGTCTACTGTATATATAAATTAGTGTTAGAACCAAATCGAATAAATCACTAGATAACGTTTCCTATGTTGATGGTGGTACCTCCAGCTAAAACTGATTATTGCTAGATTTTCTGTTTTTGACCAAGACATGAAAAATTAAGCTCTCCCTAATTTGGTTGTAATAAAATAAACGTAAGCAAATGGATCCATGTTAACTAATACACATCACTGCAAGTCTTTATATAAAGACATATACAATATGCATGCATTTCACAACTACTTCACCGTCTGATAAGCTGTTACAGCTATTATATTTTTCAATTTATGATTTAGGATGAAATTTTTATTAGTGACCTGGTAGATATCTTTTTGCAAAGAAAACTAGACGGAACTCAAATAATCGTACATAATATGCTTTAAAATATCAAACAAAGATTCCAGTGTTTACATCGATCTTAAATAATATGTATCCCGAACAGTCGCTTATTTCATACAATTTAAAATTTCAGAAACAATGTTTATTCATGTGTACACTTACCGAAGAGAAATTATCACTACGTCTTTAAGACCAATTCCAAGTTTCTTTTGGTAGTATTGTTTCAACTGGAAGTGATTTTGTTGCAGTTGTAGTAATCAAGAAAATTATTTACTAATAAGAATAATGTTAAGTGTCATTCAGTAGTCTAAGCATGCTCGTGATGTAAGATTTTAGAGGAAGCAGCTAAATGCACACAGTTTTCAAGAATTTAGGATAGTATATAAACTTTAAAAAAATAAATATATTGCTTTGGATTTTGTGATATTGTTAGTGATTGCTACATATATAAGAGAGACTTCCGTTACAATCATGTCCTAACCACTAATAATTTTTATCAAATGTACATACCTCAGTCCTACATTATGTGTATCATAGCTAAAATATGAAACTGTTTTCTAGGCGGTACTGGCTATATAGCTTTAAAGGTAACCTTTTATGTTTGTGCATAAAAGGCTTTGTATCTAACTTTTAGCTTCGGTCTATTTTCGCAATTTATTTTTACAATAGAAATTGCGTGCACAGCACCATTTCAGCGCTTGCATCATTTAAAAACGCCTTTAATTTCTGAGAGAAACCTGCTTGCTTTTCAGTGTGCAAGTTTTGATATTAAACCAATCATAATGGCTGATGTTAACATTTTAATTGACTGTAATTTCCATTATTAAAAGTCTGAAATGATGGAAAAACTTTATTTAGAAAGCCAACACAAGTAGTTACTATTGTGCTACAATATAAAGATTGCTATTTACCTAAGGATTTTAAATTAGCAATTTAACAAAAATGAAATACTTCTCTATAAAAAGATTTAGCTATTTAACAAAACTAAAACCTTCTTTACATAATGATTTCGCTATTAAACAAAATGAAATGCTTCTTTACACAACGATTCACTAATTATTCAAAATGCTTCTTTACATAAAGTTTTAGCTATTTGATTAATATGAAATGCTTCTTCACTTAAAGATTTTGCTATTTCACCAAAATGGAATGCTACTTACGGTATTCTTCGTCTCATTTATATACGTTTGGTATGTTTCTGCTGTATCGAGGTTATGCATGCTGTTTAAAGTTATATCAATCGTCATTTCTATTTCGAACGCCGTTTGGTCTGGTTCTGACTTTTCTGAATTTAAAAAAAAAGAACTTGTTTAAATCGAAAAGTGTAATATGTAATTTTGTGATTTTATTTTGCGGATGTGTTTGAATGTTTTTCAGTTAGATAAGGCCCCATGGGAGCAAGTTAACAAAATAGATATATTAGATATAAAATTTATTTCTGTAAGACGTATAACTGTAGTTTTATAACTTACTATGACACTTACATGTGGATATCTGAAAATATACTTCATCACTTGCTTCGAATGAGTAGGACTATATGTCATATTAATAAATTCTGCTTAGATTGTTCAAATATATAAACTGACCTATCTCAGCTATCGTTGCTTTTGGGTCTGTTTCTGTGTTCTCTAGAAATGATACAAGATACGGCATTATTATTATGACCATTATATTTCAGTAGCATTTATCTATTACGATTTAAAATCTAACACATCCTTAAACATTTTCGAGTACTAATCTTTTATCCAACGGTCTATTATTATAACTTTCTAATAATAGCTATTTTTCACAGTATGTAATGACGCAGTAGCTACGAAAGAATGTCATATCCGCAATAATATCTATGACACAACCTTTCTTGATATCTATCAACGTTTTGATACAGCATAATAAGGTAAACATTCTTCATTCTAGTTAAACTTACCAAGATACAAAAATATTCAAAAGAAGAAAAGTGGCGAAAGAGCACTCACTGAACTTACGTCGAATATGTCTGTGTATCATAAGAGTAACTCATAATTACATTTGAAAATAAAATTAAATTGAATCGACTTAACAGTCTATTGGCAAACATTATAGTGCCTTGCCTTCACAAATTCCTTTCTCTGATATTCGGAAGTTTCTTAGGCAAAAACAGTTGTAACTTCCCGGTGAGTTTTGGCAACCACTATGTTTCGTGTCGTCACAAACAGGTGGATCAGTGTCGCATTCATTAACATCATTTTCACATTTCAGTCCAGTCCAACCAGCTTTGCATTTGCATATTGTGCCAAGACATGAATCAGTGTTGTTAACATTGCAACCACACTTAGTGATTTCTTCAATAAAATATTAATAATTTGACAGCAAAAGCAGAGAAATGTTTCAAATATAAAGAACAGGTTTTATCTGATTTACACCTTTATTCGTTTGAATATGATTCTGTTGGTACGTTATGAAAGAAATAATGTGATAGGTAAATATTTAAAACATACGATGTTTAACATAAAAATAAAGAAATGATTCTATATAACAATCACAATCTACATGTACAAAACAGACCACTATACTAACTAAATTTGTTAAAACGGACGATGTTTTACAAAACTAAAATATAATCATTGCCTGTGTGAAAATTATCCTGAAATGACATTTTGTCAAAACTGCATCATTTTATTATCAACATTTTATTTTCTACACCATGTTAGAGTTTATTATATTGGTGGATCTATAATAAAGGTACCAGAAAGTTACCAGAAAAGGTCGATGCCTTATTTGCTGTAACAGGTGCCTGAGTTGTCGTTGGTACCATTGTCCATCTAAACTTAGCCGCTCTTGAGTCACATATCATTGTCTGTTTTATACTAAGAGTCCCGTTTTGTACACATTTACCTTCAATATGACAGTAGCCGTCCTGTAAAATGTGTGACAATGTTTAAAAAAGGCTTAACAATAAAAATTAAATGAGATGAGTTTATATTTTTGAGTATGTTTGTTCTTATAATGCATGTTTTTTTCAATTTTAAGTCTCCAGTCATCTAAACAGAGTCCTTTTATACCTTAGCGTCAACTGAGCAAATCCTAATACGACATTTATCATTTCCTAACTTAAACAGTATAGACGGCCTTCGTTACATGTGAAATGTCCGATAGCAATTATTTGTACGTGCTATGAAATAACGTAAAATATACGGTCATATAAAATGTAGACACATACATTTACATAAATCTCTAATCTCACTTTTTAAATTACGTTCTTGTAAATGTACATCACTTTAAGATAAATTCTAACCTTTAGGTCAAAAGTCATTCCCATAGACCCGTTGGTATACGACTGGCAAGTGGAGTCAAAAACATAAACATCTAGAGTGTTGTTCCCAAAGCTCGTTCCGTCGTTGCTGACAGATACTTCGAAACCATAAACAAAATCAGATGGTGGCTGGTTATTGTCCGATCGTCGTCGTCGTCTAGATATACTAAGGTGTTCGATAGGACACATCGCTTCCACTAATGTTTCAGCTGTTCCCTTGGTATGAAATATCTGCGTATTGACTCGTGTTTTATTCACTGCCATCTTAAATAAAATATCATTTGAAATTCTAAGATGCGGGTCATTAAATTAATATAAAAGCTAAAGCTCTGAATTAAAAATGTTTATGAGTGTTAAGCACAACTTTGAAATACAAATAGAACTTTTTTCCAATTAAACTTAAGGATACAAGCTAGTGCAATATGTAAGCTGAATTGTCGGTTGTTTGGTAATAATTCCAATGAGTATATATTAAGCGATATATTCAAACATTGCTTCATTCCCTGTAAGATTTTGCCTCTCATACATCATAATTTGACAAAGGACAGAATATGAAATAAGGCACTGCCTCAATCGGGAATCGATCCGACTTCAATTCATCTCATAATATTTGAAAAGAACGGTCTAATGACAGCACGTAAGGTCACATTTTTTAATTCGATAGTAAATAACTCATTCGGTATATCGCATGTTACCCTAGAGGGATCGATCCCGATTTTCGTTGCTTCGCGTAGGATTGATTCACCGTCAATTTGAAGATAGATTTTGAAATAAAAACAACACTGCCCATATTTGTACTGATGTGCAAAACATTGCGGTTCGGACAAGTTATGCCGACGCTTATTAGGCACAATGAAAAAGCGTATTCTTCCAAAGTAATCCGAAGTCAGACGCTCTGTGCACGTGCCGGAAGGACACATTTTTTAATTTGATAGTATTTATCTCATTCGGAATATCGCATGTTACCGTAGAGGGATCGATCCCCATTTTCGTCGGTAGGGTCGATTCCCTAATAAGCACTAGCAGTAACAAATACAAATAAAACTACATATGGTACAATCTTTGTGTTTGACAATTCTTGCCAAGAACTGTATCGCGGTTTTAAAGTTTCCATTTTGAGTACATTTCGAAATTGCTTGGAGCGGCATTCACGTAGTTTTTAAACGCAACGGTGTACGTATACTGTTCAAGAAAAACAAAAGCATCCCTCATACATATTCTGTTACACGATGTTGTTGGATTAGCAGCAACAGTTCTGAGCACATTTCCTACAGGCAACACCTGATAAAATGAACGTATCTTTAATGACGATGTGTCGTTTGCAAACAAATGGCGTCAATCGAACGTAGTCAACATATGCAATTATTTATCTAACTTATTGAAACAAATACATGCAACATAAAAATACGCTTTGCTACTTCTTACGAACTGCAAAGCGTAGCATTTCTATCATATTTTTTGTAAAATAGTGACAGAATAACATTAACATCAGAAAAACAGTCAATCGTATAATTTGTATAGCATATACATTTGTGACAATGCTTACCGTGAATTTCTTTAATCGACATGTCAGATTTGTTCCAACAAAGACTTCACCAAATACGTAAATATGTGTGCAGTCAGCAAGCTTTTCATCATAAAATCCACTGTCAAGAATCTCTTGTAAACGTGGTGGTTTTTTTATGTCTAAAGAACAGTCTGATGCACCATATCTTTGCTTACACACACACGTGCCTATTGCGCATAATATTAAATCATAAATTAATATCTTGTTACTGCCACGGTTATTCCAAATTTCAAGGGGTCGCTTATGCAATCTGACAGCGCGGAAAATATTTTCCTTATGTAAATTTCCTCTTATCATTGCTTATTTCAACTGAATACCTAAAAGTACTGTAATGTTAGATGGCCGCAAAAAACTTACACGATGTCGAATGAGGACGTTTACAATAAAAAACAAAGGGCTCTCCAAGACTTAATTAATGTAACTTGATATGTCGTTTCTCCGCTAGAACGAAAGGATCGTTATGACATAGACAATTTAATGTCATATACGTAAATGACCGAAGGATGCATTACTTCATCAAAACATAATTACCATTTGAACAAGTTCCATGTCCAGAACAATCATTTAAGCATGCGATTTCTTTGATGGTTTTAATCGCTTTTTCTAGTTCTTCGATTTCCTTTATTTCAATTGGCGGAAGGATAGTAGTCCCTGTATGTAAGCCAGCTTCTGCCTCCGCTGTTGCGTTTTTGGCTTTTTCTACTACCTCTTGTCTGACACTGGCATTTCTTTGAATTTCACTCTGACAGGTATCTAGCATAGATTGTCTCGATATATCAATCCATTCGGAAGAGTTAGTTAACTGGAAAAGATCATTCCTTTAACCTGCTGATAAACCTCGGCTATCTCTCAGCCAGCCGGATATGCTTCATATGATAAAGCAATCACAAAGTAATTTTATCAAACACTGAAACTCACCTTTTATAAAAATTTTACGTTATAACAAATCAAATAATAGTTTATTAGAAGTGCGATTTGTATTAAGCCACAATTTTGGCTATTTATTATCTATGGTTAACTGAGTAACTGTTCTTTTTCAAAACATTTTAAAGATTGCTATAATCAGATTTACCATCGGCAATTGTATTCTTGCAGAAGATTGGTGGTTTTGTATTGACAAAGATAACATGAGTATCGAGAACATTGCGTGTGAAATGAATTTCGTGGGCACTTAGAGTCTTCCGCAAAATTGAAGTGTCACCGTGGCATTAATTTTATTTAAAACCAAAATTATATTTAAATAATGTTACAGCCTTACTTGTTTTACTTACCAATATATCAAGAACACAGTTTTGCTCTGAAACATTAGTATGTGTTGAGGGAACTTTGTTGCATAGCTTAAATGTCTTTAAGTCTGAAAAATACTCCCTGCAATGACGAGTTGCCATCGAGTTGTTCCAAGATTTAGTCTCACTTGTTCTCTAAAATAATGTTTAAATACACAGAAGGTACATCTCTTTAGAAACATAAAATCCTTTACCTAGAGGATATATATTAATTAAAATAGTATTAATTTCATTTTATATGCCTTATATTGAAATAAGATCTAAATGCATACGAGGACCATTCGAAAAATAATGACATTTGTGACACAATCTGTATTCGCCCTTGATTTCCTTGCACTTCCGCAGTCGAGATATCAAAGATATGAACGCTGCAGTTTAGTCACCCTTTTGTATAGTATTTCGTAACTGAAAAATACCACTCCAAAGTGTTTAATGCAATAAATATTTGCACCCAGCCAGCCTTTTTCAGCCTTGGAAAGAAGAAAAAGGTCACAAGGACTTAGATCTGGTGAATAAACAGGATAACGGATTTGTACCACTTTTTTATCTCTCAGAAACTTTTGAACGATGGCACTATTGTGAGCTGCAGCGTTGCCATGGTTCAAATGGAGACCAGTCCTTGGTAGGGCTAGGACGGTTTCAAAATTTTGAAAACGGTTAATCTTTTGTTTGAAATCGAATCGAACCGGTCAATCGGCCGCCATATTTAAATTGCTGTTTTCTTTCCTTACGAACGTATCCACGTACTTCCAGCAGCTGCTGACTTCATTAGAAACTTACCGACTTTATCGTTTGCAAGCAGTGTGACAATTAATATATCATATTTTGCTGTATTTTATTGTAATTATATAACGACAGGTAAATCCGAGACTATTGATTATGTTGATATGTTTTAGCGGAAAAAAACTGTGGATCTAAGTGCTAGTCAAAGAAATGTATAAAGATAAAGTACGACTCGTGATGTTTATTGTTTGAGAGCGATTACCGGTTTTGCAAATTTGAAATCGGTTTCACCTAGTAATCGAATCGGATCCGATTAACTGAGTAATTGTCCCAGTCCTAGTCCTTGGACGCATTTGTTTTGTATTTTCGTTTAATAGCTTTCAGTAATAGCTTTCGTCTCTATAAAACTTTCTAACGACTGACTATCCCGACGGTGGAGAAATGTGTGCAACAGTACCCCTTGAGTAAAACATGATGCAATACAAAACCTTTTGACACTTTAAGTTCTTTTTACAATAACTGGTCTACGGATACCATTTTGCAGCCACTGTCTGTTGTCTATGCGACGGTGTTGTTCATAAACGTATATCTTAGTCTAATCTCAAGTTAGCAGCTGCGACATTGTGCGATTATCTTAATCTGAGAACGTTTTGAGCGTTTCTTTAGCACAATTGACCCTATTGGCCTTTTGCTCTCCTGTTAACATGTGAAGCACCATTAGGGCACAAAACCTTTCTTAAACCTAAGTACTTCATGAGAATTGCATGAGTTCTCTCCGTTGACATGCCAAGAAAAGACACTATCTCGGACACGGGGTACCTTGCGTCTTCACTAATCAGATGTATTACAGCAGTAATGTTATTTGACGTCACTGCTTTTTTGTGCCTGCCAAGACGAACCTAGCTGTCTTAAAGGACATTTGCAAATTAACGGTCCCACCTGTAAACAGTTTGCTCTGATACCGCAGACTTCCCAAATGAAGTTTGCAGTTTACTGATATCTGTCTTGCAGGTATTTACAAAAACACGTACAGTAATATACGCTCTAATTTTAGATTTTGTTCGTTTTTCATAACTACATGTATTTTGCTTAGTGTATATGACAACAGCTGATACAAAACTATACACCTGCGATATGGTAGGATAGTTTTTAATAAGACTTTGCAGAATTATGAAAGAGTCATTCATGTATTATCCATGTTAAAACGACTTTCGTCCTTGTCATACGTCTTTGAAAACGCGCGATTGTCATTATTTTTTAGAATGGCATTCGTATATATATATACGTCGATCAGTCACAATTGGACCATTAATTATCAAAACTGTGTCAGTATCTGGATTATGCAATAACTACAGTAAGTATACGAACTACGAACTGTTAGTGTCATGCCAAAGACTAAAATGAATATAAATAAAAATACCGCATCTTAAGTAGAATACAATCTGCTATAAATAAAGACAAAAACTTAATAACTGTTTTAAAGGGAACATAACATGAAAAAAAAGATAATGAGACTTAATAATAACTTGGAATTGATCAATGTATTAAAGTTCAACAAAGCAAAATAAACATATGATGAAACTTACTTTTATGATTTTATGTCGCATTTCGTAGTGTCGTGTTTGCCGCACCAATGGAATCCTAGGTCGCTTTGCCAAAGATCTAACAGAACGTCGGGATGACACTTCCCCACAACTGTGCTGTCCAGTTTTCATACCGGGTGTACAGTCTGATACACTTCTGTCGCATGAGATTGGACTTCTTTTCTCAGTTTCTTTACAAGTGCACATTGGAAATACCCAAGGCTCTAATTGCATGCTGTCCACATTTGCAGTAAATAAACTTTCATTCTGCAGCACTCTCCAACTCTTTATGAAAATTGTGCTATTCTTAAGCGTTCCAATTCTTTCATCTCTGTGTTGGAAATCATCCTCCTTTTTGTTATTTAACGTTCCACATAAGCCTGTACTGTTACCACCTTTGTCATGTACCGATGGTAGGATGCTGATGTCCAAAACCTTCCCACCTTCTGGTCCCATATATGGCTGGTTATCTATTCTAGCCCTTACAGCCGTTCCAAATGGAAGATACATCTGCGAAGGAACCAGTTAATACAGTTAATTTCTTTTCCTGAAAACTAAATATCTCGGTCATTATCAAACGATGGATTCGTGGTAAAACACAGAAAAGAAATTATATTGCTTGTTAAGTACAAAAATATATTGACTCTTTTCTGTGATTAGTTTCAGGTATTAAGATAAAGTTTAATTACTGTAATATCTAATGATTTTGTCTGTTATTTTTAAATTTGCGAATCGATTCGCATTGATCTTTGATTTATGTATTTTATTCCTTTCTAGGTGTTTCCCGGGTCGTGTGAAACGATTTGAACTATATTTGTCCAAATATATCGTCATATTGTGCAAAACACATGCTTAATAACCAGATGATAACGTATCAGTATTATCGCATTCCTGTAATATAATATTCCAGATTTGTTCTGTTATATGCATTTCACTAATCAATTCCTTTTGAGATATTTTCCAAGTAGATTCATCTTTTTATCTGATAATATGAAATCTAAATGTTATTGTACTACACAGTTAACCAGTCAGAGTTGTATTTCTTGTTTTGATTCGAATGTAGCCAATTCTTTGAAATACTGGCGTTTATTTTCAAAAACATCCGACTGGAAATGAATTGCAGAGCTTGAGGTAGTTATGCACGTTTTTTAAACTAGAATATGGACCATGTTGAATTTTATATAACCATAAAAGTATCGTTGTATCCGAAAGAAATTTAGCCAATAAAAAGAGAGGGCCGAGTGCTTGATATTATGTTAAAAAATATTGGTCCTCCGGTCAATTTTCACGATGGCTTTCGAAAATGTAGATTTTTCACAGATGTCGATTTACAATTTTTAATTAAATGACCAAATAAATTGTACTGTTTCGTATGCTTAATGTTTCACAATTCGCCAAATGCAAGTTAAAATCCTTGCATTGCTGCTCATTTTATGTAATCATTTTGAATTACTTTATATCTAAACCTAAGCGGTTAAAATAAGAAACACGAGAGCACTGACTGACTGCTTAATACTTACTAAACGGGACATAACAGTTAATATGGCTACCAGGCATTATTCTATGGTTTCCGAATAAAAAACGTTAGGCCGTCCATTCCGGTTAATCAAACGTGCATAACTACCTTAATTACCATTCATAAAGAGGTTCAATCGAACTGTGTTTGCTACCGTTGTTTTGGTTCCATTACTTGCTTCCATTTGTTAGATTATAGTATTATGCTATAAACATGCAATAGGAATAGCCACGTGTCAAGAAAGCATATATCATAAAATGAAACCTTAAAGCGATATATATTTTTCATTTTATGATATGTGCTTTCTTGAAACACACACACATATATATATTTATCTCGCCTCCTACAAGATTCTTGCATTTCTATTGGTCAACAGACGTCACGTGGAGCCAGGATATATTCCATATCCTGCTAGTACATTACAGATATGAATTTTGATTAAAAACAAAATGGCTGCCGCATCGCTAGGGTAATTAAAACAAGTCAGATTATAAGCCCAAGCTATAGATATCATTTCCAAGATAAAAAATATAGTGTTTTCTTGCCGCTCTTATTTTTCCTATCTAATTTAGGTTCGTGAAGTGAGTGGAAATTATATAGAAGAACAGTAACTCTGTATGGCACGGCCGCGATTGACCTTGACCGTTGACAGGTTGAAATGTTGTTTTAGTAAAATCATCGAAAAGTAAAGGAATTAACACATTTGTAAGACAGCAGTTTGTTTTAGGATCATTTAATCTACCTGCAAGATAAAGGAATTAACAGGAAACGGGACTAAAGCGGAAGTTTTAAGACATTTCTGACATCGTCTAATCTGATGATTTTTCGAAAGGATGGACTGTAAAAGTTTTTCAAAACCAGTACATAACCTGTATAAATGAGCTTCTGTGTTTTGTGATTCTGTCAAAATACAGTTCATTTTTCATTTTATGGCTGGTGTTAATCAACTATAATCAAAGTCTGAAAACCAGGGAAGATTTCAGGATTCCAGTCTGCACTGTAAGTAGCTTTATTAATATAAAGATTGTGTCAATCAGTATAGCGAGGATGTAGATGGTAGTCGGCAAGATAAAATCGTTACACTGCTTGTTGGTGACAGGATACGGGATATACGCTGTCTCGAAAATCCATATCAGGCTCGAGCTTCGCTCTCGCCTGATATGGATTTCCTCGACAGCGTATATCCCGTATCCTGTCACCAACAAGCAGTGTAACTAATAATATATATATTAATGAGCAAATTAATTGCATTTACACATATAATGCATAGAAAACAATAAGATAATGAGACAAAACAAACAAATAAAGGAACACAGTTGGGCAACGTCTTGAAATGGCCAATGGCAAAATACCGCCAGGTAGTATAAACTGGTTTATGATGCATCCAAAACGTAAAGACATAACCCCCACCGTGTTACAATGTCACATCACCACAACAAATCAATTTAGGGATTTATGAGATGTGAGAAAATATCGTCCCAGACCATGTTTATAAATTGTCGAGCTTGTTAAAAGCAACAAAGAGTTAAACAATACAGACGGAAAAGCCGTCTTGAAAAAGCGATCACGGTAATGATGAAAAATCAGTTTCAGGACCTTCACTTGTACTGTATAGAACATAATTATAAGAAATTAGTTTTGAACAAACGAATTACTCAAGTAATCCATGATAAATGTATTATTGATGCCCGAGTTAAAAATAATTCTCTGTATTTTGTATTTTTTCATCTTCTCTACAAAAATTATACAAAGATTCTTTGAAAGTGTATATTGTCTGGGCAGAATAACACTAAAATATTTATTTCACATTCAGATTATTATCATTTTTGACAACGCAGTTCAGCTGTGTTTACTTCCTCGCAATGAAATACAACCATTACTTACAGTATAAGTAAAGTCATTGTCTTTTTTTACTGTTAAAGCCTCGTCACCGCAATGTTTGTGTCCAATATCAAGGAGGTTATCACATACGTTAATGACGTATACATCTCTTCCAGCTCTGACAGCTACACCACAGTTACATTTGGCTTTATCATTTTCATTAGTACACGGAGCAACTTTGTGTTGTATCTACATAAACAAGTGATCTAAATGTAAATATTACAAATAATGTTTAATATATAGGGGATACAGAAATATAAATTTTTAGAAAAAAGAAAACAGAACATGCAATAAATAAATTTCGCATCAAACATTAAGTTTATACAATTAATACGCCCAAGTCTCTTTCATTGTAATACAATTGAACCTAACTTAGGTTAAAAGTTACCACTCTTCCCAAAATAACATTTGTCCTAAAAGTCACCTGTTTCAGCCACACTATGTCACTCCCTCGGTTGACTGCTTGCAATGTATCTTTGCATTTGATAAAGCTATTTATAGCTCCTTCTACATTTATGAACGGCTTAAGTTAAAAATGCATATATTGTTTCATGGATGTAGCTTAAAGTCAGGCATTATATTTTAACGATTTAGATTGCATTTCGATTCTAGGATTACTTGAAATTCAAATATAAACCGTTTCCTAGTAAACAAAATTATTTTACTTTATACCCTGTTATACCACACTTTTGATTGTGTATTAGCATAAATTAATTATTATTTTATAAACATTTAAATATTTGTGATTTCAACTATAGACTGTACGTTTAGATATATCAATGAGTTTGGCTATTGGTTGGCAGTCAATAAATTAATTACAAAAAATGTCAATAAAACACACTCTTTGTTCTATATAAGATTTTCTATATGAACCATTACTTCAAGGGAGTGTCCTGCTGTTACAAGTCCAGTTCTAAATATCATTTAAACGTTCAAAAAGTTCTATCTTTCGGAAGGATGAACAGATAAGGCTAGTGATTCCGATATACTATAATAATGGTAATTCGATGCGGATATATAAAATCGACTGAATTGATACAAACCTCAACATTAGTGTAAAATTTATGTCTGTACATAATATATTCCCCGCCGTTTTCATGGTGCTCATACGTTCTGCAAAAGTTAGATATAACAGTCATATATATTTTCGTTGTTATAAGTAACTTATATGACAGCACTTCTTAATTAATACATGAACATGTTGGGTAACTTTAGCTGAAATATTTGTTTCCGTTCAGAAAGTAACATATTTCAATGTTACATTAAATTTCATTTAAGTGTAAAATCTAGTTAACGGGAACAAGAAACGGAATGATGTACAAGGGGTATATACTATGCTGATGGTTTTCTTGTCACGTCTTTTAGCGGAATGTTGATAAGACGGAAGTAAACCCCAATAAACTTTGTCGATAATACCATGCATTTCATTTCGTTGATTTTATTATATTAAACTATTAAAGCTTTAAGTTTCAAAACTGCCGCGACAGCCCTAAAATTTAAAGAAAAAACAACATAGAATTAGACATAATTCAGAATTATTTTACTTCACATAAAAGATGCAGTGTCGAGTAGACAAAAAAATCCGAGAGTCTCTCCAAAAGACATGTTTACAAAGGGACAAAAATTACCTTTGATCAAAAGTATACATATGGGGATCATTTCTTGCAGTGCAGATAGAGCCGCGCCATTCTGTATGTGTCTCGGGTAAGACATCAACCTGGCAAAGAGAACTGATTGAAATGAATAATAGACATAAGATATTCAGACATTTTTATACACGTAATATATGCCGTCGTCATATTTGTTTTAACTTTTTTCATAATCTGCATATCACGGGAGATACCAGAAACGTATAACGTAATTAAAGTATCTAAACATTCATCCAAAGTATAGGTTTTATCTCGAAGAATTAATATTACTATCACAACATTCTTTCAGTGTCATAAGGCGGCTGTAGCCCCTTGCTTGGAACCAGTGTAGTTTGTCTTGTCCTTTGTGAGTATTTATAGCAGTTATAGGGAACTTAGGACATTACAATTTCATTACTCAATATAAAACTCGAGAGTTGTTATTTTGCTATGTTGCGTTCTTTTCTTCCAAACGATCTTATTATAGATTTATTTCATTATCACAAAAACAGTGTGGTGGCCGCAAAATGTCTCCTGTACATGGACTCGGTATTGTTATTACTTTTTTGTGATCGTAGACTCCATGAACGTGCGCTGCATTTTTCATTTTGTCAACACCCACAATGAAAAAATACATATTTTCCGGGTCTTCTAATATTTCAATAGCATGCAATGATCTTCTCACAGATTTATTTTTCTTCAGCACTGATATGCAATATAAGAACAAAGATTACAAGCATGCGTTTGTATATTTGTGTAATAGTGTTATGGGTCTCCGATGGCAGATTGACATATCTCCTAACAAATGTTTCTGATGTTTTACGTCATTATTACAGATTATCCGTAAAATTTTCTATATTTGCAGTGTCACGAACCTCGTCTTTTATAAAAACAGACAGGAGAATTTGCATCACGCAATATGTTTCTGCTACTACTTCAAATAAATGTCTCGACAATCTATTACTTTGTTCTGGGTTAGCAAACAGCTTCATAATATTTTAAAAAAAAGAACAATTTCAATTTAAGGTGTTCAGTTGCATCGGTGACAAGAAGACGCAGGCGGGAGGCAAATGCCCTTTAAGTAGAGCGTCTACTAGATTTTAACAGAACGAGCTGTTGTGTTAAGTGTGCGTAAATGACAGATATGTCAGCGTTTAAGGAAGTCTTTAAAAGAAGTAAGAGGTGTTGAACTTTCCATTACCTCTCATGGACAGATTCAATCAAATTATGTCTGCTATTTGTGTGCTTGGTTGAATTATATGCTTCCAAATGAACTGTTTTACAGATATTATCAACAATTTTAGTTAAAGCAAGTTTTTTTGAGACAATGATAAATTGAAAATATTGTAATATCATTCAATATCTTACATTTTAATACAAAGTTAGTTTTCACTTAAGTATATACTGAAGTAATTCATTATTATTCATTTACCAATGAATACTCCCTTAGTAGCTTTAGTAAAGGTCTTTTATGAAAATAGGGGAAAAAACTCGCAAAGAAATTATTTTTGGTGTAAGCATTCTAAAAGACATATGTAACAACATACTAAAAGTATAGAAAAGTATCATGGTGCAAAATGCATTTTTTGGGGTAAAACGTTAAAAAATATAATCGAAACTATGAATTTCTGGAATCGACCCATAATAATTTCATTGTTTTTATTAAGAAAGCGAAATTTTGCATGTTAGTAGAGAATTATAACACAAAATTTTAAGCTCAAGATTATTTGAAAAAAAAAACAAGATGGCCGCCAAAATCCAAGATGGCCGCCATTAAATTTTCATTATACAGGAAAACCGTTTAAGTATTTCAAAAACTTCAAATAGTGTGAAAGATGACCAGCATCATAGAACATACATACATTTTATTTCAAAACGCACAAACTTCAGTCTTAAACAAATTCAAGATGGCTTCCCGATTCCAAAATGGCCGCCACAAGATCATTTAGGAATACATACACTGAATAGGAAAATGGCTCTAAAATGGTTTGACTGAAAATATTTTTCTTGCATCAAACATGATCCCCGCTTTTCTTCTGATTTTTATTCAGGACTGAGGATATTCTTCAAGAAAATGTAAGTTACAGACACTTAAAGTAGGTCCAGATGTGTTCTGCAGCCATTGGAAATATGACAATTTTATCTAGAATAAAGAAGAACAGCTATTTAGCGTGCTGTAACATACAAGGGCATATTGGTAAAAAATGAAATCTGGCCACATGGGAAAGGTTTTCTTTGACTAGAATTGATAGAAAATGACAAAATTATTGCAATTTTGCGTTAAATATTGATACAACACAAAAATATCACATTTTTAATGTTTTGGTTGTACAGTATTGTTTCTCAAAAACTGCACATTGGTATCGTAAATATTACTGATTTCTAGTAGTCAGAGGTACAACCAACATATTTAACAGTTACTGCTTAAATGTGTAATTTGTATACAGATCCGAGTAGAAAATTACAAAACAGGGCAAAAGTAGGCTACAGTTATGATAACTGATTGAAAATTATGTTGTGACAGCTATTTTTGCCAAAATTTGACGAGTTGTCATACGTTACTGAAATTACCATAAAATTTATTTTTTGCTCTGTAGAACTATTTTCCTTATTTTCTTTTCAATTCTTGCTGAAATCACATGACAAATCTATGCTTGACATGTTGGTAGCATTTTCATAATGAAATGATAACACTACAGTACTTGTCATGTATACTTAGACAATACATCACCCTCTACAATTTAAGGGTCTCATTCTTTAGCTGATTTAAAAATTTGCAGTTTAAAAAATGTGTGTTTGACTGAAAATATTTTTTCTGCATCAAACACGACTCGTGCTTTTTCCTTTTTCTTTATATTTAGTATTTGACAATATTCTGCAAAACAATGTGAGTTATAAAAATTTAAAATAGGTCCTGATGTGTGCTACAGTCATTGGAAATATATGAATTTTGTTAAGAATAAAGAAGAACGGCTACGAAGTGTGTTATAACCTTTACCAAGAACATAAATTGATAACATTTTACAAAAATATGCTTTGCAAAAGCAAAGAAACCTATATCATAACAACACTTCCACGTAGCATATATATATCAATATTATGTATGTCAAATTAGAGTTATATGACCCAGGAGAGTGCCTATGCCTTTAGTATCTTAAACATTGTAATGGGTCCAATCACTAAGGTGACAATGTCTCAGACTAACTGACAAACTATGTAGAATGTCCTTTGTTAAAACACGTACGTAGAGCTAGTGAAACCATATACCTCATATATATTTTTTTTCTCTGACTATCTCGCCTAAATAATTTGTGTTCCAATATTTCATAAATAATTGCAGTTATCAGGGATATAAACTAGCTATTTTTATTTAGGGACCCAGACTGTCAAAAATAAATATTTAACATTAGGTATATAGGCATTTTCTCAAACAGTTTAGGGGTCCAGCCCAAAATCTATATAGCCATGGGCTACTGGGCCCCTGCTAATTTGTATCCCTGGTTATGAGCTAGATAATTTCAGGGATCAGGCAAAAATCACTCAATGTTTCAAACTAACAACCTTCAACTAATGATAATCAGCTCAAACTTCTATAGGCTGGGGATGCTATATTTGACAGGTCTTTTTGTTGAAGTTCCCGTCAGACAATGTCTTTGAACGGACAACATACAAAAATAGAAAAAAATGGAAACTCCACAGGTTGCTCAACACAACAAACACGAAAATATTGCAGGCTCGGTTTGATTGAGCCTGTTCATGGACGGTAGTGGAAATGCATGCTACCGTCCACGCCCTCTAGCCCCGGGTTGAGCAGAACTCAACATATACACATGCTAAAAGTACAAAAAATAATTCAGAGACATCCACAGATGTGTTTTCACATAGATGTTCAGCCGATGTTCTCTTACTTGAAGTTGCAACTCAGTATGATTGCCCTGACTCTTGGATGCTCAGTGTTTATATTCTATAACATACAGCATTAAACCACCATATTGGTATGAATGTTGAACCCCGTCTGTGAGCTGGAACTCTCTTACTGACTCAGAAGATTACCAGTTTCAGTTTCAGTTTCAGTTTATTGGCAATCAGCAATACATTTGCCTTTGGCCATTTACAAATATAAAAAAACTTATGGCAAAGACAATCATACACGAGAAAGTGAACATATATACAGAAGACAAAGAACAAAACAGAATAATTGTATTCGATCAGAAGACAAGTAGATTTTCAAGAGTATTCTTTCTTACAGTTAATGCTTCTTTAATATATTTTGCAAGACTATATATACATCTTTTACTACTAGATGACATTAGTGTATTAAACTTTCGCACAGTAGGCCATGGGCATCGACCCAGGTATTTGGATCTTATGGAACTATAACGTGGACAACATAATATGAAATGGTATTCTGACTCGATAACATTTTGATTGCATAATTTACATAATCTATTATTCCTTTCTACATTAACATATCTTCCTAGCTCTATCTCTAAATTATGTGAACATAATCGTAAACTAGTCATTTGTTTCCTTAGGTTGTCATTTGATATGACATCTAAATACTTTTCAAAACAAAATGCAGTTTTATATTTACAATAACTATCTAATTTTGAAATGGCATTAATATTAACACTTCAATCTTGGACAAATTGGTCCCTTATTCTTGTTTTTAACAAATTATAATAATTTACACTGGTATCAAAGAGAAGTCTGATATTCGAATATCCGAGGTGATCAATGATAGAATTAATTCTGCTAGCCCAACAAACAGTATTAACATTATTACATAAATCATTATACATGTGATAAATAGGTAATTCGTTATTTTTCATAATTTTTAACCAGAACTTAACAGCTCTTTCCTTACAAATAACTGATAAAGGCACGCGTCCAAGTTCGCCATATACAGCATAGGTAGGGGTTTGCCTTTTAACACCCAATATATATTTACAAAAACGAATGTGTAATTTATCTACCTCTTTGTAATTATAAACACCCCATACTTCGCATCCATATGTTAAAATAGGAACAATCATAGAATCAAATAAAGATAACTTTGTTCTAATATCAAGACTAACATTATCAAAGACATTTAAGAGATTATTATATGCTCTAAGGGCTTGATCATGTAGTGCTTTAACAGCATTTGCCATGCTACCAGTGTAGGTGAATTTAATTCCAAGATATACAAAATTATCAACAATTTCAATTCTTTCATTATCTATATAAAAGTCAGGATAAACATTTTGTTTCCTTTTTTCAAACACACATATCTTCGTTTTACTAACATTGATTTTTAAGCCCCATTTTACAGAGTAATGATGTATAGCATCTATTTGTGACTGCAGACTATTTTGATCAGTAGTGAACAATACTATGTCATCAGCAAATAAGATCATGTACATAGACAATAGTTCAAAATCTTTTTCAGTTAATGCATTAAAATTCATATTTTCAGCAATATCATTTATAAAGAGTATAAAGAGCAAGGGAGATAAGGGCTCACCCTGTTTTAAACCGATAGTTACATTGAAGAAGTCAGAAATATTCATATTACTTGACATTTTTACACACGCTTGAACATTACAATATATACATTTTAACATGTTAATCATTTTACAGCTAATACCTGATTGTATCAATTTAGTCCATAAAGCATCTCTGTTAACTGTATCAAAGGCCCTTTGGTAATCAATGAAAATGCACCATAATTTTGACTTTCTAGATAAAACCTTTTGTATAATAGCATGTAATAGGAAAATAGCATCTGTTGTAGAACGCCCATCACGGAAACCATATTGAGAGTCATTAAATACATTTTCTTGTTCACACCAGTTATTGATACGGTTTCTTAATACTAATGAAAATATTTTTCCAATAACGTTTATTAATGTGATACCTCTATAATTCGAAGGTATATCCTTATCACCCTTCTTATATATTGGGACAATAACTCCCTTAGACCATGCCTCAGGGTATACACAGTTATCATAAATGTAATTAAAAATGGTACATAAATAGGGAGATATAACATTATTTGCATCAATAAAGAAATCAGAAACATTATTATCATAGTCACAACTTTTATATCTCTTAAGAGAACATATTGTTTTTTTAACTTCTTCTGCAGAAATGGCTCTATCAAGATATTCCACATTTACAGCTTCATCACGTTCTGAATGAAATAGATCATTCATGAACTGATTTTGAGTATCATCTGATATATTTTGAAAATGATTTTTAAACTCATCAAGGCTAACATTAGAATTGAAACCATTAGCAGATCTAAATTTCTTGATATATTTCCAAAACTTGCGAGGAGACGTTTTGCTAATATTACCAAACCAAACGTCTCTGTCTCAACTTTCCAATGCTCAGCCTGTATTTGCTATCGTCTTTCCCGTAAAGGTTTAATTTCTATGTGCTGGCCCTAAAGCTCAAAACCTAGTTACAATACGGCAACTCTTTTTTAGTCTCAAATCTTCTTTTATGTAATTTATCTGCCATTTCAGTGTAGCTGCAATAGCTCATTTAAGGTACTTGGATAAATTATAAGTTGAATCCTCAATGTGTTTTCATCAATCGCTGGATAGAAAATGACTTCATTGTAATCTGTCTTATTAACTTACCTAGCAGAGGTGTATTTTAATTGCAGCTATAACTTGTTTCCGATAGGTCCAAATTCTAACATATTTTACAACAAGAACATGAGTACTTGCTCTAATAAATAGTTGGTTCCCTTTTACTATTGTATATAACATCATGTGTGATGATGAAATCAAGTTATCACTGTAATTAACCACACACAACACACTAAATAGCTGTTCTTCTTTATTCTATATAAAATTCACGTATTTGCAATGGCCGCAGCACACACCAGGGCCAACTTAAAATGTAAAATGTCTGTAACTTACATTTTCTTAAAGAATATTGTCAGTTCTGAATAAAAATATATAAAAAGTCGGGGTCATGTTTGATGCGGGAAAATATTTTCAGTCAAACACTCAAACTACAAAATTAGCTAACAATGATCGAGACTCCAGATTGTAGAGGTGTAGATCTAAGTATACATGGCAAATTCTGTAATGTTATTATTTCATTATGAAAAGGCTACCTACAGATCAAGCATAGATCTGTCATGTGATTTCAGCAAGAATTGAAAAGAAAATAATGAAACAAAACCTGAGGACTATTTGAATCCGCCATAATGCAGCTATCATCTATTTCGCCCCATTTTTCTATTGAAAACAGTGAAAACAGAACTGTAAACAATTTCAATGTAATTTTTCCCAAAAACATGATTATCAGATAGGAAATGATCCTACTAAGAAAAGATGGGAAATGATCCTACTAAGAAAACAAATACTTGTACTCATATATGGTTTGTTAATAAATAAGGAAGTTATCGCTGCTTAACGACAATTTCTACTGCTGAATGACTCGAAAATTTTGTCTGTATACTTCACTATTGCCCAGTATTGAATCTTCTGGCAGTATGTTTTCCATCTTAAGCTGCATATAACCATAATCAATTTATTATATGTAAAAGCAATGATATGAGACAATTTGACATAAAATCAATGATAATTCTGGTTTAAATGTCGTTTTATATGGCGGCCATATTGGATTTAGGACGCCATCTTGCTTTTTTCAAAATTCTTAATTAATCTATGTTTTGTACAATATAGTAATCTAATGTTGTGCCAAATTTGGATCTCTTAAGATGCATAATTCTGTTGCTATGGGTCGATTCCAGAAATCCACAGTTTCATTTATTTTTTTAACATTTTTACCCCAAAATAGACATTTTGCATCATGATACTTTCCTATACTTTTAATATGTTGTTACATACATCCTGTAAATTACGTACACAAAAAAATCAATTCTTTGCGAGTTTTTTCTTTTATTTGGCATTTCGGCCATAAATGGCCTTTACTACTTGGGAACATTCTTGAAATTAAAAAAAGACCTACACTTATCACAGGTAGTTTGTAAGCTTTCCTCCACAGCTTCAAATATCCCAAATCAACTGCTGGTACTGACAAGTAAATTTTGAAGTGTCCAGCTACTCCATATTGTCCTGTTTCAGCCACACTAATGTTCACTCGAGTAATTTGACCTACTTCACTGTTTGTAAGAAAAGAATCGCATCCGTCTTGGAATGATGGCATACCTTCAAGGATTAACAGTGTTTTTGGCTTATTTGCAGAAAACAACAAATTTTTAAAATCTCACGAATTCATAACAATGAACATACTTCGTTATACTGTCTGTTCAAAACTGCTTGTGGGGATTCTTGCTTTTATAATTCGATACAGTTTTATAAAGCTTTAAGGTTAATTTTGAAATGTAACCTATGAATACGTTGTATACATTTCCGAAACTTTAAAACCAATGAAATATTTGGTTTGCTTGAATCTACTTTTAAACACTCTTTCTATTTTATTTACTTGAAAAACATTAGAAAATGTTTATACTTGAGCAAGTTCCATATTGCGGAGAAAAATACTGTAGTCGAACATTGCAGCTACTCTGAATAAACTGGTTGAATACTTTATTCTCTGTATAACAAATGATTGGTACTGAATTCAGTAGCTCTACTGACTTTGTTTCGCCTTTTCTCAAGCTTATTAATGGCGTGAGAACTTCAATACCGAAGAATAAAGGTTTTGAATAAGTTGACAATGTCCCTGGTAGTCCATCAGGTGTCCTGAAAGCCCTCAAGGCACATGATATCTGAAAACAAACAACTGTTTTGTTGTACCTGAAAGCGTAATTTTAAAATATGTTGTTTTGTCATTTGCATTTGTTCCATGTATGAAAATTTTGGCACAGACAGATATTCTACAATGGATCGTTTCTATATATAACTTTTACCTGTCAGTAATCCTTTACAAAGTCATTTTACGTTTTAGAAACATAAATGAAAAGGGTCATAGTAAATACGAAATAGATCATTCTGTTGCATTTGTTCTGCTCTAAAATGCTATTTAGGTAAAAGCAAGCGCAAATTTCTATTACATATTAGAATAATTCCGTATCATAGATAGCTACTAACAAAATGACAAGAGTAGGGACGGACAATAGCCCATTTCATACTACAGAGAGAGGCGAAAAAACAACAACCTCTAATACGTACATTAACACCTAAACCGATATCGTTATCCTCAAAGTCGCTTTCTGTTAGTCTCAACCCATCAAGACTGGAGTTTTTGAAAAACTGTTTTGTCAGCGTTATTTGAGAACTACCCTCTATGCGCCACTTGACTTGATAATAAAAATCTTCTTTTGTTGAAGGATTAAACTTGCACATGAAGGTGACACATTTTTCGTTCGTGACTGGTGTTGTCGATAGACTGTCAGGTACGAACGTCGGGGCAGGTTCTGTTAAAATAGATCTCTAAAATAGAACTCATTTACCTCCCTTACTGTTACTTAAGTGATTGTATTACTGAATTAGACGACACGACTTCACAAATAGTTACATGCATGTACAGTGATCGGCACATGATTATTACTGACTTATTTTGATTAAACAGAAGAACGTGTCCTCTACAAATATTGAAGCTAAGTGCATAATTTAGCACTCAGAATGTTAAAATAAAGTTATACACAGATAATAGGTCAACTAAGCTTAATGAAGTGAAGTGTTACGCTATTATTCAGCTCACCTTCTGATCCAATTCCTGAAATATAAGGGTATATAATTTAATATAATATAGAGCTTAGTCGTTTATTTAATTATCATTTTGATGTATCCGATGCACAAATAGGTAGATTTTGAAGTCTGGTGACCCCATGTGTTTGGTATCATTTGAATGAGCTGTGCCTGCTGAGTAAGAATTAGTAAATAAAATGACCATAAATGATATGCAAGAATCATTGCAATCATGATTTTTGACTGTGAAATGATAAATCTTACTCTGCAATAACTGCGTTTCTGTTGAAGTGTCACTGACAACTATAAAGTAAAAATAATATTTCGATAACATTTTTTTTGTCAAATAATTTATATTTTCTTTTTCACTTTCAAATGTTATCAAAATTTTATGAGCTTATCCGGCATCAATATTTGATATATTTTAATAGTACTAGCATATAGAACTGGCTTATTTGCATAATGCGCAGTAAAAAAACCTTGTTACAAATTAAAGGTTTCATTTCCAGACAGGTACTTTCCGTGCTGTTTTCAACATACATCAAAATAAAAATAATTGTTTACACTAACAAAAATAAAGAAAATTCTGTGGCTGAGTCGTTAACGTGGGGTATAGAACTATTTCACTTGCGGAATGCACGTGTTTCTATCCAGCTGGCCGCAAATGCCTGATATGATGCTCGGTAAGGCACCTGTAATTTTCCTCCCATATGAAAAGCATTAAACCGTCCCCTCGTACCCCATCCTCCACATACAGAGACAAAAACATAATGATTCACAAAATGAAAAATTTATAGATGAAGCAGTAGCCTAAACTTTCGTTTCAACGTTCTTTGCAAGAAAAGTATTTATTCACGTGCTGTATTTACCAAAGCAGTATCCACTTTCTTCGTTACTCGTTGGCCTCAATTTGTAAACATAGAATTCATCATTGCAGTTCTTCATCTCTATATCATACCGTGCTTGGTTGTCTCCTACTTGCGTTGCCTTGATTTCTGCACTTTTATTAGCACCAAGTCTCTCTGTCCATTGAGACAACAATGTTATTTAACAAAAACATAAATGCTTACTTTTATACTCACACACACCCACAAAAAAAGTGGATAATCGAATTGTAATGATCTCAGTATGTTTTAGATCAATTTAGTTTAATACTGTATAATTTCTGTCTATATATCAGGGAGATTTTCGTCAAACACAAATATTTAAGAATATGAAAGAGATTTTATATAATGGCTAAATTATTAAAGTAACAGTTTTTGCTCTTTTTGTCGAAAGTTTCGACAAATATACAGATACCTGTTGTATATGAACTGAATATTGGCAGGTGAGTTCCACATTTGTCTTTCGGTGGTGCTTTAACTGGCATGGTATTGTTACCGACGTTATACCAACGAAACGGTAGTTTCGAGTCGTTGATAGATTTCTGTAGATGTTGCGTGTTAATATTTACATATCGCATTTCCAAATTCGGTAAACGTGCAGTTTCTGCTGCATTGCATGGGTCTGTTGTCTTGTAATCTAGAAAAATGCCATTTATAACAAGCTATTATTATCATAGAAGCTTTTACACTAATTATGTTATATAGCCAATTCAGAATTATCATATGATTTTATTAAAGTCGCTTTTTGCAAAACCGTTCAAAAAAGGTTTTGTGTGCTGATTTTTGCGCTAAATGTTTTACGACAGAAAATTGGTCGTACGGAAACATTTTTCAATATCATATGTTATTACTTGTTATTGACTTGTGTTATCAGTATAAACTTGAGACCACATTAGAGACTACACATTAACATGTAGAAAAAGGCATCGATAGAAATATCTTCTTCGTGTAAAACAATAAACTAATGGCATAGACTGAGATTCAACTAGAAGAAGAAACAAAATCCAAGACACTGATGAATTACCAGACACATTTGTTTGGACTTCCAGTTTTATTTTATAAAGAATAAATGATAGCAGACTCATTTTGATCGTATCAGTTAATCATTGATCATAATATTTGCAATACTTCCTTTTGCCCGAAACATCAGACGCAGTTAAACTCTATTATAGAATATGTTTTAATGAAACCCATGTTAATGAAAAATCTAGAACATATCAGAATAAATATATGAGCAGAAACGTATGACTTTTAAACATGTCAAATGTGTGTTTGTACTGAACCAAACACTTGAAGTAGTCATTCAATTTTTTCCAAAGATATATCAAAATCCATTTACAGCATGTTATAGCGATGTCTTCCTTGTGTTCGCAATTATGTGTTCCCCATTCTCTTGATCTGCATTCCGATATATCTTTTTCTATACCGAGACAGCTGAGGTCATCTATCAATATATTTCCTGTACCTGGTTCGTGTACGTAGCCAGGTGTTTTATGGGTATTTCTATAAACTTTGCTATAAAATGTTAGTAAACAAATGTATTAGCGGTATGCAAATTTCTTATAGCACCAAAACTTGTCATTATAATAAAGTTTTAATTGATTTCAAAGCAATTACAAAAGGTTGTTCAAATCTTCCAATGCATGTGTTCATTATCAAGGATGTAGGATTGTTTTTTTTCTAACGTTAACTTTCTTTCATACTCGGTGAACTTGAAGAAAATTGTCTTAGCAGGTATTATGAAAACAAGGGGCTATCAGTATGATATAAGCATAAATGTCACTGACAAGCCTCTTTCATTGTTACATGCTTACATAATAACCCCGCCCATTTTATTTTCAATGTAATAAACATATTTAAATCAAAGAAAATTCTGACGTTAAGATTCTAAAAATATTTTGCAAATTTAATGACACAAAAAATGCTCCAAAATGGAGAGAAAAAAAGTTGGGTTCACCGTGCATCTAAGACATTTATTAAAAAAAAAATCATGTTTAAAAACTTGTGACTTTTTTTAGTTCTTTTTGCTTTAATTTATATTTCCAGGAAAATATATAGTTTGTTTGTTTGTTTGTTTGTTTTGGGGTTAACGCCGTTTTTCAACAGTATTTCAGTCATGTAACGGCGGGCAGTTAACCTAACCAGTTTTCCTGGATTCTGTACCAGTACAAACCTGTTCTCCGCAAGTAACTGCCAACTTCCCCACATGAATCAGAGGTGGAGGACTAATGATTTCAGACACAATGTCGTTTATCAAATAGTCACGGAGAACATACGCCCCGCCCTAGGATCGAACTCACGACATCGCGATCCGTAGACCGACGCTCTACCTATTGAGCTAAGCGGGAGGGTGGAAAATATATAGTGCTATATCAACTGAAATAAAAAAATTCAACATAGCACTAATTAAGTCTCCCCCCCCCCCCCCCCACCTCTTGTTTTTGCCCTGTCCGTCCGTCCGTACGTCACACTTCATTTCCGAGCAATAACTGGAGAACCATTTGACCTAGAACCTTCAAACTTCATAGGGTTGTAGGACTGCTAGAGTAGACGACCCCTATTATTTATGGGGTCACTCCGTCAAAGGTCAAGGTCACAGGGGCCTGAACATTGAAAACCATTTCCGATCAATAACTAGAGAACCACTTGACCCAGAATGTTGAAACTCCATAGGATGACTGTAACTTGACCCAGAATGTTGAAACTTCATAGGATGATTGGTCATGAAAAGTAGATGACCCCTATTGATTTTGGGGTCACTCTGTCAAAGGTCAAGGTCACAGGGGCCTGAACATTGAAAACCATTTCCGATCAATAACTAGAGAACCACTTGACCCAGAATGTTGTTACTCCACAGGATGACTGTACATGCAAAGTAGATGACCTTTATTGTTTTTGGGATCACTCTATTAAAGGTCAAGGTCACAGGGGCCTGAATATTGAAAACCATTTATGATCAATAACTAGAGAACCACTTGACCCAGAATGTTGAAACTTCATAGGATAATTAGTCATGCAGAGTAGATGACCCCTATTGATTTTGGGGTCACTCCGTCAAAGGTCAAGGTCACAGGGGCATGAACATTGAAAACCATTTCCGGTCGGTAACTTGAGAACCACTTAACCTAGAATGTTGAAACCTAATAGGATGATTGGTCATGAAGAGTAGATGACCCCTAACGATTTTGAAGTCACTCTGTTAAAGGTCAAGATCACAGGGGCCCGAACATTGAAAACCATTTCCGGTCAGTAACTTGAGAACCACTTGACCCAGAATGATGAAACTTCATAGGATGATTGGTCATGCAGAGTAGATGACCCCTAACGATTTTGGGATCAATCTGTTAAAGGTCAAGGTCACAGGGGCCTGAACATGGAAAACCATTTCCAATCAATAACTTAAGAACCTCTCGACCAAGAATGTTGAAACTTTATAGGATGATTGTTCATGCAGAGTAAATGAACCCTATTGTTTTTTGGGTTCACTTTGTTAAAGGTAAAGGTCACAGGGGCCTGAACATTGATAACCAGTTCCGATCAATAACTTGAGAACCACTTGACCCAGAATGTTGAAACTTCATAGGATGATTGAACATGCAGAGTAGATGACCCCTATTGATTTTGGGGTCAGTCTATTAAAGGTCAAGGTCACAGTGGCCTGTTCATGTAAAATCATTTTTTTGGAAATAACTTGAGAACTACTTGATCTACAATGTGGAAACTTAATAGGATGATTGGACATGCAGAGTAGATGACCCCTATTTATTTTGAGGTCACTTGATCAAAGGTCAAGGTCACAGGAGCCTGAACAGTGGCTTGAGAACCACTAGGCCAAAAGTGTTGAAATTTAGCGGGATGACTGGACATGCCAAGTAGGTGATCCCTATTGGAGCCAACCATCAGTGTCTCTTTGACTTTCGCTCCTGACCTCTATTGACTTCTTGCCTATAGGACTTTGCATTGGGGGAGACATGCGCTTTTTTACAAAAGCATTTTCTAGTTTTATATACAAATTTAATAGGGACCGTTTATAATCAATCAGAAAAAAAATCAGAACCAAACCTGATCTACTTTCAAATTCATAGATATTTGAAATTACCGAACCCTACCCCATTGTACGAGAATGAAAATATTCTTTCGTAACAAGTAGAATCTGTCTGGTAAAATGGTACATTATTAGCCATAATTCAATTATTTAGCTTTTTTTTACATAAAGGTTGTTACAAAGAAATATTTGAAGAAACATTTTTCAAAATGGCGGATATCCTAGAAAAAAAAACGCTCGTAATGTACAACCTTAAATACACTGTTGTTTAGAATTTCTTACCCGAATGGAATTCCTAACATGTTACAAAGAACCTGGGCATCACTTTCATCAAACTGGTCATCACATATTGTACCCCAGTCACCATCGTACTCTACTTCTACTCTCCCGGTGATGCTTTGATTTTTATTCAATGGTGCCCTCACTTCTGTTTTTTTATTCATCAGCCTTATATTTGTGACTGGCCCTATATGTTAAAATTTATTAATCATAGGCTGTGGTAAGATAAACAAAGAAACGTCTGTAGCATAATTAAGTTATCTGTTATTTTATTTTAAATGTGAAGCGCTATGATCTTTTTCAAATTTTCAGTGCTTTATCTAAACATAAAGGCTGACCGTATTTTGAAGTTCAATGTTTAAAACAATAGCATTTTCATTATATAATTTTCACTGTTACGGAACTGTATCAGAACGCGAAAGAATATGAATTATACATAATTGAAAACTCTTTCAAAAATATAAATCAATTACGATATAGGATTATACAAATACGTAAATTGTAAAAAAAAAATCTAACACTCTCATTGTCACATCATTATTTTTCGTTTGACGTAAAATTTGTTAACGCGTAAGGTCACGTCAAAATGAGTATCTTTTCTTCGTTTTTTAAAGTTGAGCAAGCGAGCGAATGTTTGTTGGTAGAGCAAAAAAGCAATAATTAAGTATAAACTATATTGTTTTCATTGCATTGAATAAGCTTGATTAGAGCTTAAGATTTACATAAAAAGTCATTGCTTTCCGATTCAGAGGTAAATTCACTTCGAACATCAGGAAATCGCTTATAAAATGAAAATTTTCCACTTTTGTACAATACACCCATATTAAGTCTTGAAAGAAGTAAAAACATGCTAGAAAAAGGAAAATATGGGTAAAAGATGTTGTTCCCAGTGTGGCTTGAACCTACGCTCCCTGAAAATTGCAGTCAAAGTAGGTTTATGGTAGGAATTGAATACTCTACAAAAAGGAGGTACTTTATTACGGGTCCAACACCTTAAGGAATAAAAGTAAGAAACTTAAGAACTTTTCAATTATATTTTTATCACTTTAAGCATACGTCACGGTTGAGATAAACCCGCATTACATACTATGAGAAATAATGTAACTACTTTTGTCTAATTGCAATGTTGTGAAGAGTCCTAGTTAGTCTCATGTGTTTGAGAAAATAGGATTTCTTAATATGTGAATAGAGAAAACGACAGTAAGTTAACAGCCGGTTCTTTTATTGTCTTAACTTATGAGTTGTACGCTACTACATAGAAGAGCATTTTTAAGAAAATTGAACAGAAAGGAAGAAATAACCGCAGACTTTTAATAAGGTTAACTCCCTTCTCCCAAAGTTTGTCTTTAAATTTAACAATATGTCAACATTTTTATCTCTCCATTCGTCATACGCATTGTTTTTGTAAGTATCTTAGTTAGACAACGTAGTGTAAACATTGCAATAAATTTGGGTTTGAAATTGTTTGGTTTAGCTCATTGAAGTCACTTAAAAATTTTAATTGTTTTAGTTTTTATTGATAATAAGGGTACCAAAACGTTACCGTCAGATATGTAAACTGGTTCCTTTCCGGTGAATTAAAGCAGCGAATGAAGGTTTGGACGATCTAAACCTAAAACGGCTAAGTCCAAGACAGACAAAAAAATTGCAATACCTTTTACTAACATATATATATTGCTATAACAAATGATGATGTTAGATCAACATTGTTATACATAACCCATGTTGTAATGTACATTGCCTCGGTTAGGTCAGTATAGTTTCAGCAAACTGTTTATTATATTTTGAGTTAAGATTTTATTGTGCCGCCCTTTAAGTTTCTAGTGATGCGTATAACAACTTTTGAAAATAACAAAGAATTGAAAAGAATGGACGTCATTGTTATGAAACTACAGCAGAACACCGGTGTGCCGGTAATGTAAGTCAACTCCACCGATCAAGTAAACTGATCCACAAAAACATATTTCCACAGTCATCGATTGGAAAAAAATGCTTAAACTTCTTGAATCCCTTTTCGATAAAAACAAAATGTAAACAGGACTTGGCGAAGACATCACGGAAAGAATATTTCCCATAGAGTCCGGCGCGTTGAGCATTTTTATCAATTTCGTTGCGGAAAATCTTACGAAAAGAAAAACAAATTGATGTTGCCTAAGTCAAAACATTTCCATCGTGAAAACTAACTCGTGGCTGCATATTTCTTAATAATTTTGGACAAATGTACAATCAGTGAAAGATATTTCTGTATAACGCTGAAACAAACAGATGCCCTCTTTCAGTCTTGTATGTGTCACAATAAGAATTAAAATAGTAGCATTTCGCAGCTTGAATCGCAGAAACTACAGAAAGCAGTTAGTGAATTATATGGTATATACATCTGCCTTCCAAATGTTTTGTACATAATAGCATGCATTCCTTTATTATAAAAGTCAAAAATGTATATGGGTATAAAAATATGAACTTTATCAAATAAGTTATTGATCTGTGTTATTATTCAAAACTGATCATTTTTTTCTCAGCTTAAATTCAATAAAATTCCACGCAACCCGAAACAGCTTTCTTTTGAAAAATCATATCTCATATGATTTCTCTAAATTCGTACATATTTCATAGAAAGAATAACGCACATCAGTGCCTAGCTCTACATAACCACGTTCTATGGAATGCATATGCAGACTGTATGTACATAGTATGTTAACAAAACAACAAAAAGTCCCATTTTTTTCTGAAAGAACCTATCATGACTCATGCTGTTGTTACTGATCATTTGAGTAAAGTTTCATTAAATTGTGTGAAGGGGATGAGGAGAGATATTGCGCACAAGATTGTGTCTATGAATATAATATGGTAACTCTGTTTTTTTTTTCTGAAAAACTTAACATGCCCCATGCACAACAACTGTTATTACTGATCACTTATGTGAAGCTTCATTAAATTGTGCCAAGGGGATGAGGAGAGATGGTGCGCACAAGATTGTGTCTACGAACAGACGGACAGACAGAAGCCAGTATAACCCCACTTAAAACTTTGTTGTTCGTGGGGTACAATAATTGCTAGGAGTGAGTTTCTTATAACAGAATATGAAATAATTATTTTAAATCTGGAGTTTCGATTGACAGTATTTAATCACATAAATGAAAAACCTGATTCATGTATCTAACCTTTTTATTTTGTCTAGTCTTTTTATTTGTTTCCATTAGGTTTCTTGCTGGTCTAAAGGTTGGTTAAAACGCATATTAGATGCGTTTGTACAAACTTATTGAAACGTACTCTCTCACTATAAAGACAAAACGAAACTTGATGAATTTGTAAATCTTTCAAAAGAAAATTATGTTAAAAGACATGCTTAATTGACTATATATTTACGGCAGTTTATAGCAGCAATAATTTGCTCATCACAAGAAGGTTCTTTTGTAGTCCATGCTGAAGATCCGCAGCTGAACAAGTCTTCTTCGTTTCCATTGCATCTAAGATTCCCTACTGTGGGTGTGCCTGTCATGCCAAAGTATTTTCCTTTGAAAATGGTAATATTATGTGCCCTGTTCAACATACAAGTTACTACACTTGAGTACATGTAGGTAAACGATAGCAATCAAACAGTGTTTTACTCTACAATAAAATATGAAAAAAAAACCTTAAATAAATTACCTTGGGACTTTTTAAGATTATGTATACAAAATCATGATATCATTGTATTTTTTCAAAGTCATTTTCTAAATATGTGAAAAACAACAAAGCTATTAAAAGGTTATTGGCTATAAACGTAATCATTCTGAGATTAGTAAAAGTGACTCGTATAATAAAAGCAAAACAATTTTGCAATAGAGTAATATGTTTAGCTTCATTTTTTTCTAACAAAAGGTTGACTGTAAAAAATCTACGAGTTATTTGATATTAAAATGTCTATTAGCATATTTACCTGTTTGTAGTTTCTTTTAGTCCAGTTAATTGGCAAATGGTCTGCGCATCATCCTGTGTAAATTCATTATAACACACTGATGTCCATGACCCATTTATATAAATTTCAGCTATTCCTTGGTATCGTGTCCACCCACCACGAAGACGAACAGGAGTGTCTGGAAATTAATTTAAAAGAAATATCTATGCATCCGATATCCTGCATCCAGCCATGATTCTAAGTGTCTGTTTATTAAATAATAAGACGGGAATTCAGAAACCTTTCAGACAGCAAATGCAAAATGTATAATATATTAAAAAGTGTTTCTTACTACGGTCCCTCAAAATTACAACCCTAATAGAAACTCACTTTTCCACACGGGGTATCCATAACATAATAGCCATAAAGCATTCTGCCCTAGGTGTAATATACAGACATTGCACACACCTTCTATAGTTACAATTATAAGGCGAGATTTTCATGAACACTTCCTAACGAAATGCCCGCAGACGAAGCTATTTTGGAAACTGTATATCTCGAGCCTTCTGCTACAATGGCTAGTACATCAGAAACGTTTTGAGAGGATACTGAAGTTTTAGCATGCCCTAAATGAGGAAGAACTTGTACTCTAAATTTACCTCATTAAATAATCTTAACCACAAGTATACTGTAGCTTTGAATCGTGCACTGCTTTAAATTTTTACTGAATCTGCATGGCTGGTATAATCAGAGAACGACGCATGTTCATGTGTGACCTCATTTTCTTCTATAATGGAGCCTCAGTGCTTATGATTGAATAATAATATTGTGTTCTAAAAAGCTTGTCACACAGGTATTGAAAACTCAAAATATGTTGGAATTTTCAATGTACATTGCTATTGAAATCTCCTGTAGAATCCATGGAATCTGATAACGTGCTTTTACCTGTAATATTTTCAACTTAAGGGCGTTAGTCTAAAAAAACTCGGAATTTCCCTCATTTATGTGTACTTTAATGTTTTATTTAATTAAACATCCTTTTGAAATAGTTCTTATGAAAAGAAATTCACATTTAATAATTCACAACTTCTACTTCATGAATTAACAATTTCATGATATCAACTTAAAATTGCAAGTCCAAATTTCAACTTGAAAACTCATTTTTTACTGACAAAAGTTTCCTTTTAATTTCAAAGATAATTCAAGTGGAAACTTCAGTACGGTGCCCATAAAGTGAGATGTTACGCACTTTTTTTCTACTTACTAGGTAAATTAAATGTGAGGCTTTTTTTATTTCGTTTAAACGAACATGTCACTTTAGGGGCACCGTACTTCAGCCATTTTGAGTTCAAATGTAATAAAATCGTGTTAATCTGACTTCGCTTCCAGATTCTTCAAAGCATTCAGGATACCTTAGTTTGCATAAAAGCAATATGCTCCTGTTAAATGTGTAAACTTTTCAAAGACAAATATCAATTTCGAAGTTTGCCCTAAAAGAGGTTTTTGATGATTTCATTAAATCCCTGTAAACCTCAAGACGTTACTAGACCTACAGAGAAATATAAATGTCACTTATAGTGTCAGATAATTAGGATTAAATTCGCGAGAAAAGCTCATACGGATTAAGTGAATCAAGCAGTAGGGCTTAGTTTTAAAACTATAAACAATGATAGTGTTCTTCATTGTTCGTCAACTGTTATAATGTTATTACCTCACTTGTTTGGAAGTAATTAATGTAATCATTTTTAAGATGCCACACTCTTAACAGACATGCATATTTAATCATTCCACGCTGAAAAACAGGTTTCTACAACAAGAATTATTCTACATTTTTAAGTCACGTCTTATGTCTTAAATATTCACTGTTAAAAATATGCATAAGTTAACTTTGAGAAAAATTTAGGTTATAACTCATGACATTCCCACAGTTCATCTTAAGTTTAAATTTTAGAGTGAATTTAGGACATAACTTTAATTTTCGTGAAACATGCACCAGTAGAATAACACAAGGATATGTACATAGTAGTTTTATATGGAATGCTTGCAACTCAACATGAAAACCCAATTCCAACCACCTGTAAAACTGAGTTACACTCTCTGTACAATTCGTGCCTTTTTACGCTTGCATGCCAGTCATTTCGACATTTTAATATGAAATGAATTATAAAATCTCACGAACATTCAACAAAATATACATACATCTGCTTACGGAGATTTCCGGACGTTTAGACAAATCACAGAATATAGGATAGGTGCCAGGTGGCCCATCTATCCACATTTTAAAGTAGGTACAAGCTCAATCAATCATATACTTAACCATTTAATCAAGTGGGATATCTTTGGCCAAAGTGGTGAAGGCCAGTGACTTAGTCACTTGACCATTACCGCTGTGGTTTCGAAAACTCAACTGAGCTGTATTATCCTTCCATGTTAGGAAGCCATCGAGTGCCAGCCCAGATTTTAAATAATATCTGGAGACTCTGAGGCACCTGGGGTCTTCATCCACCATCGAATTCTGGGAAATCGTTATACATTGTATAATTGTTTCACTGTGACCTTAAACCCAACAGGAAAAAAGGAATAACTACGAAGGAGGAGGCTTACTACACTGGACGGAAACATCATGTGCGTGGGTGCAGTGTGGATACGGACTATCCCATCGGTAATTGTATTCAGTTCTGCATTCGGAAATATCTTGTTCGTCTCCGTTACACTGTAAATCTGATATCGAAATTTTTACAGAGCCTTCACCATAGTATGCATGCTTTCTAACAGCGGTGCTTCTGGAAAGTGATAGACAAAGGTGAGAAAAACTGAAAAAGAATTTCCATATGTGAAGTTAAATTAAGGATGTAGATAAAATAAAAAAAATAGTCGGTTTTATGCAAACTCGCAATGTAGACTTATTTCAGCGTATTTCAATGGTTTATTGGCATCTCTGTATCGAAATATTTGTGTAATACTTATAATATAAAAAGAAAAACAAAACAAATAAAAAAAGAATGAAATAAAATCATAAAGATATAATTTTTATCTTACAATGTGCTGAAACCTAACATCCTGCAAATGACTTTAGCATCATTTTCGTCAAAACCTCTGTCACAAATGGTTCCATTTGACCCTCTGTAATTGATTTCTACACGCCCAAAATATTTGCTAGCGCTATTCTCTAATGTGACACGAGTCTTTGGTCCTACAAAGTAAAGATATTTTAAAAAGTCTAATTCGGGTAGTATTACTAAAAGGTCAAGTATTTTTTCTTTACAATAGTATCATCAAAAGTAAACTTTAAGAAATACCCAAAAAAAAAAAAACAAGCTAGATAAATTTCAATGGGAAAATAATGCACTTTTTTTAATTAAGTCAAGCAATTTTGTTTACTTTCACTATCTACAGGCAATCTTGGTTATCGTATAAGACTAAAAAGACATATTTTCATCAAATACTAAATACCGTTGTATAATTTACATAATTAAATCACGTAATACATCTAGCCCGTCATTTGCTATTTAGCCAATATATAAAAATAACTGAAAATGCTATTTTTGAAATTGTGCGCGCATTTAGATCATTTAGATCGGCATAATATTAATAACATAATTGTCTGAATTTTTAAATTATGGAATTACTCAAACATATAATTTTCTTCATTTTACTATGGTGACCACACCCCATACTTTCAAAGTTACAAAAAAATATGCTTAGACGTTGCTTCTAATAAACGGGTCATTACACTTTATCAGAATAAAGAGGTGTAGATATTGACTGTTAACTAGAAAACGGTTAAGTATTACCTAAATATCAAATTGAATGTTAAGCGTATATCTGTGACTTTTTAAAAAATGGTTGAAGTCGTTAAATGAGGTTATTTAAGCTATATGTTTGAAAACTTTTTAAAATGTATAAACAACGTATGCTTAATTTTGATAAAATAGTTTTAAATGGCGGGTTAGCTGTTACATACGACAATTGACCCCTGCATCTCTATGACCGTTGGCACATTTGTAGGAATTTGCAGACCATGGAAACGATTCGCATTCATCTAAATCTTTCTCATCGCCAGTACATTTCAATTTATCAACAATTAAGTTTGTGTAACGATGTCCAAACCTAGATGAGTTGTATATTGTTGCATTCCTGGAAAATTGACTTTTTGGTTAATACATATAAACGTTAACTAACCTTTTTTGGCAATTTTTGTTTCGAAATATAATGTTACTAAGATTTATTTGACACTATAGTTGTATAAAGTTTTTATTATTTGACAATTTCAAAGACTCTTTACGGAAATACAAATATAGTCGCTAACAAAGTTTTACATACAAAAACGACAGACTCCAAACCAGTTCCGGGCATGCCAGGTTATCGTTGGAGCATGAATGCGATAGTCAGTGTGATTCGTACTGGTGTTTATCGAATCTCGATGGATGATCTCAAAAGCAGTCAGATTCTATTATTGGTTATGCTCACTTCACATTTGCGAAAAAATGATCCGAAATTGTTTACGTTTTTTAAACAGAAGTGTCCCATACTGGTATGCATTCAAATGCCTATTACTTCTATGTCCGATCCATCAAATATGGCAAAACAATTTAAATGTGGAAATATCGTTACTGTCCAAACAATAAAGATTAAACTGAACAAGTTTTCATAATTTCCAAACAGGACAAGTACGTCTAACCAGATATATATATATATATATATATATATATATATATATATATATATATATATATATATATATATATATATATATGGAAATTTTTTTGTAATATTTTCCAGTATTGTTTACTTTTTATCCTACTTGAACATGTTTTGTTGTGCATTTATTTATGCATGCAGGACGTAGAGTTACTTAGCAGGTAGCGAAAAAAATTCGACATGATGTCAATTTGTTTTTGTGCAATAAAAGTTAAATTATGAAATAAATGTTAACAAAAATATGTTCTAAACAGAGATGTGTTACTTAAATTGCTCGAAAGAAAGTTAATGCATAAGAGAATAAGAGAGAAAGAGATAATTTTTACGAAGAAATCAACACCACTATACTCTAAACTAATAACGATAAACAAAGCGCCTAGCGCGCATATATCATAACAAACCAACCAACTCAATAAAGATGGTTTCAATTTTGCTTTATATATATATATATATATATATATATATATATATATACACGCTCGAACTGCACTACACCTTGGAACTGGTTAAACATTTGCATATAAATCTCTGTCATCATGTCTTTCAAATCAGCTGTGACGTTTTAGTCATTATCTTACCGCGACCAGAGAAGACATTTATTCTTTTAACAGTAGACTAAATCACGAGGAAGTTATGAGCTGTTAAAGATAGTGTACATTGAAGGAAATATTCAGATTCCAAAGTTGTCGCTTTGCTATAGGTGAGATCCGCTAGGATGCAATCTTGCATCATAAGTTATTACAAAAGGAGAAAATTTGTATGAACAGATTACCACCACAATATACAAGGTCAATTATTGCAAAGCGCTAGCAGTATAGACGAGAGTGCGTATTCTCAATAAATTTGGTTTCTTCATATATACATGTACGCATGAAATGCACTACAATTGGAACATGTTCAGCAAATGCATATATATTAGTACTCAAATCTCCATTATCGTGTCTCATAAATCGGCTGTGAAAATTAGGTCGTTTCAACTAATAGGGACCAGAGAAGCTATATATTCTCTCACCGAAAGTTGACTAGATCACGTGGATACAATTGATTTATAGTTATATATACTGAATTTATAAATGATCATTGGATTCATTCCCCTGTATATTGTGATGCCAAGAATAAGCGGGAACATAATTGTTGCATGTTTTTCATGTGGTCGTTGTCAATCCAAACAATAACTGCTAAACAGAAGTGTTCGAAGATATAGAATTTTACTTACTTTTCCGATTTAATCCCGATCTGTCTACAAACGACTTCCGCATCATACTTATCAAAGCTCTCGTCACAGATTGTTCCCCATATTCCAACATATTGGAACTCTACTCTCCCTTGATAATCATTCACTCCGTCAACTAGACGTACTCGATCATCTTTGAAAATTAAATATATAAACCAATAAATCCAACAAAACCTGTATCAACTCGTAGTCAGAATACCTCTTACCTATATTTAATTTAGTTAAATTTCTGTTTCATAATTATTATTTCATTTTCATGGGAACGATGTGGTTACTTTACCCTATACTAATTTATTATAGCATGATTGTGATGCAATCTTCAAGATGATTTGAACCTCTCTCTAGAGTACGCTTCCTGGAAAGACCAGTACTGGTGTCATATGAAAAGATGTGGTTGTGACTCCAGTCGGGCTCGAACCCACAAACCCCGGATTGAGCGGTTGACACCTTAACCGTTTTGGTAAGAGTTATTATTGATAATTCTAAACGAAGTGAGATATTACTAGAAGTACATAAACAAGGTCTTTTAAGATATGACTTCTAAAAAAACAATTGCTGTATCAAAATAGTATAGATATCACCAATAAATATGTCCAAACGAAAACACTTAAACAACTGCTTTGAAAAAAACGCTCAATTAAAAACAGCATAACAATGTCAGTAAAACATTAAACAATTTATAGATATTTGTTTCACTGTTTATTTCCATTTTGTGAAAAAAGGACCCAACACAAAACAATTTATAATCAAATTTAAGGCTGTCTAAATCAGATCAACAAAACAGGAGTTCATTGTCTTGGAAAATCAGACTTTGAACAAATCATGTAAGTGATGAGGGGGAAATTGAATTGCACATTTATTGCCTATGTTAGATATCTGATAAAAAAATGAACTGTTATAAGACACCTGCTACGTACAATCACCAAAATAAGTTAATAGAATAGCACTGTTTATGAGCCTCTTACAAAGTTGAAGATGATTTTACACTTCATATTGTAATTATTACGCATAAACACAGGTTATGTCATGAGAATCCAATTAAAATTGCAAATTAATAATTTCCTCGGAACAAAAGCACACATTTGGAGAATCAATGAAATGACGACTGCCTGAAAATTCTTTAAATTTACACTTTGTTACGCTAGTATTGCTTTAAACTGTCTTATCGGCAATGTAGGATAAACAATTATCATTATACAAAGAAATCATTATACGCTAAGTTGTTCAATAAGACTTTGGTCAAGCAGTGTTTTTGTTCAAACTTTATCATGTGATAATTTAAACTTCACTTAGTCATTACTTCATTTCTGGATTTCTCTGGTCTTTTTTTGAAATTTGATTTTTCTATTCTGTTTGCCCAAGCAGTAAAGAGTTATTACATGTAGTATAATTTTAATAAAACATACGTAGCCTTAATTAATATAAAAACGACTGTATAATAGTTTGTATTTGTTATAGAGTTGCATTTAGAACTACATATTTAACCGAAACTCAGAAAAATAAGTTTTTGATTATTATCTTTGATTATTACCTTCCTTTGGCATATCTTAGCTGCGCATCCAAGGTAGATTGGAAAAATAATTATTAAAATACCCCGGCGTATATCAAATGGAGATGTAAAACTAGAAACTATATTGAATTCGATAGCAATATTCACCTTTTAAAAATAATTATATATGCAATAGGGGTAATTACAATTTTTCTTTTATATAAAAAACAATAATATATATTCAAGATCTAACTATATGCAACGGGTTGTTCAGTTCCTGAAATAAATCTCTGATAGAATAAGCAAAAAGTGAAAATGCCATAAATTGTTGCTTAAAAGTGATTGACCACATTTAAGGCTTTTGGACTGCAATGCAAATAAAACAGGCTTTGCAGGTTACAGGCATGTTAATATAGTTTCTATTTGGTCTGACGTAGTCACCACTTTTCAACAGTCTTGGGTCACCATGCTTTTTCATATTATAAAACTCTTAAGTTCCTATGAAAATGGCAGAGGTGGGATGGGGGTGTGTAGGTACATACTGGAACACTGAATCGTTGCCTTGTATTCTGGAGTTGACCCAGGACAAGGATAATATCTTGGGTACCATCTCGAGTACAATCCACATTCAGAAACATCAGATTCTGTACCGTCGCACTGTAATCCTCTTATGATCACATCATTTTCTTTCGTATCAATTGGACGTCCGACATTCCTTTAAGAACAAATATGCTGCTGCTTACAATGCTTTGATTTACATCATATTTTTTGCATAAAAGCTGTTTGTGTGTAACACAACCTCCTAGATTTTAAAATAGCTAACACAAAATTTTATTAGTTATTTCTGTTTTATGCATGTATAAAATTTTCAAAGTCACGTGCTACTTTAATAATGTGCACTTTATGTGAGTAATTCTATATCATGCAGTAAAATGAGAAAAAAAACTCTATCCTTATAATTATAACCGAGTAACCTGAACAAAATTTACCTCATTTATACATAAAAATAAAGGGCTGTAAATATTTATCATTCAAATGCCATATTGTTTAAATAACAGTCTGTTGTGTTCCAGACACTTATCATTGTTTAAGTAATTGTTTCAATATTAGGCATTCATGTTATATTTCTCTGGCTGACATAGAGGAGCATTTAAAGTAGGAAGCGGATATCCATTCTCTGAATTAGAAAGTCAGCTTTGGCTGTAAAAATTGCTCTACTATTGCGTTTGCTTCATTCGTACATGGATGTCCGGTTTGCTGTAACGATTTACATTACACATGCATTCCTTTTTAAAACATCGTCATCCCATATCAGTGAACATGACTGAAAACGAAGGCAATGCTTCGTTAGAAAAGTAAAAATATAATTCAGTGAAAGAAAAATGACTTTTACGTGAATGGGTGATTTTTAAGGTCGATGAAAAGCAACTTCGAAAAAGAAGTCGGAAAGATACTATTTATGATATCGTATAATTTACACGATTTTTTAATCAAACACTATATAAAAAGCATTTCGTCTTGGCATGCAATGTAATTTAGCGCTTAAAAATAGTCAGTTTCTCTAAAAAACAACTTTTTATCACAACAATTTTGCACAGTCAGTCTAAAATCAACCCTGCAAAAATCATCGACTGGAGAAACGTGTGAGTAATCTTTTGATATTGCGAAACGAGTAAAGTGACAATGAGTTGGTTTGATGCATAATGATCTAACTGAAGAAACTGAGATAATTCTGCTTCTCTTGCACGATACAATTTATCGTCGTTTAAAATAGATGTAAGAATGAATGATCTATTAATATATTTGTTAATCACTTGTAAGTAATAATGTTTTACCAACACGCATGATGCGTTTTAACATCCTCGACTGACAAATCCCTGAGAAAATTGCACATCATACTTTGAATACGACTGGTTTAGTTTTCTATTTAAACATTCGAACTGAGGTTAATTTAACATATAATTAAAAAGTCTACACGCAAACAAAATTCACTTTTTTTTTTCTCCAAAGCGTAGTCTTTTTAGACAAGTCTGACTTTATTCTCAGTAAACAACACTGGATTCAGCGTTGTTATATTTTCTGGTCCTTTGGGATCATGGAGTCCATTCAACATATGTTTAATAAAGTTCCGCTTAAGCCGGTGCTCGGGGGCGTGAGAGGTGTTGCATATTTCATTACCTCTCATGAACAGACTCAATCAAACCGGGTCTCTATAATTCCTTTGCTTCCAAAGGACCTTTTTACAGATCTTATTTTGTACTAATCTTTTGTACTAATCTGTAGCGCTTTTATCTTAACCGTTTTTCATAAGTCATAAATAACTAGTAAGACCCACATTTATTAAACTCCATAAACACTTACCCAATCTTAAAACCTAACATATTGCAAAGAACGCTGGCATCCTTGATATCAAAGTCGTAATAACAAATAGTTCCCCAAACATTCTCGTAGTTAATTTCCACCAGACCAGTGTTGTGTGATCCATTGATTCGAATTGGCGTGTGTGGGCCTGAATAAAGTATAAACTTAATTTAGCAATTATAAATTGATTAGAAAAAACAACAACTTAAAACCTCTTAAAATACTTTTTGAGGGGTAATATACGAGGGGTGCTCAATCTATACCCGGATAAGTGCTTACATATGTACATTAATCGAAAATCTATGATACTGTAATATAATGTAGAAAAGGGAATATTTATTTGTTATTTCAAAACCAGTATTATTTGAAAGATAATTAATATGTTCTAGCATATACTGGTAACGATATGTGACTTCAACTGGCCAAAATGTGTTGTTGTTTTTTTTCCTTTTTTTTTTGCACTTTGTTCGTGAGTTTCTTTTCCATACTATGTTTTCTCAAGGCGGGTTAATATTTACGTGAAGTAAAGTAGAATCGTTACGCCAATAACGTCAAATCTTCAAAATATGTTATAAAAATGTTTGGCATACAGTTTTGGTCACTGCCTAAAAATAATCTTAGCGTTAGCACCGAAAATTAAGTAAAAGAGAAATTGCTTAACCGCATAAGGCTAAAAGCGACAATGTCCCGAAGAAAAAATTAGAGGCCGTGAGAATATAAGACTTATCGCGGATCAGACGTCCGAAGTAGATTAGTCGCGTTTTTAAACTTAATAAATCCTTGAGAAGGATCGGCAAATCACAGTACATTGTTACAAGCTATAGAATAATAGATACCAAAGGAATAATATATGAACACTTTTTACTTATTAACAGAAAGGCGTAGCTTATGTACTTAATGAACAGAAACACTGAACTTCCGGTAATTGCGAATTGTTTTGATTTGATTTATTAGAAATTAGTCATAGATGTTTCGTCAGATAAGGGGCAGTAATGTTGCTTAAATTAATATTTAATATGTTCTACAGTTCGTTATTTAAGAACTATTACTCAGTATTTCCTAATACATGACATTTTCAAATATCTGCAAAATATGAACAGAAAAAAAAGTTTTTAGAGCATCTTTTCAGGTATTTTTGAACACTTCTCGTACATAAATGAGACAACCCTTTTTCATTATCTTTCTTCCAAGTCTTCTTATCATAAGTAGCCGAAGGCGTTGAGTGTATTTAATATTCTTAATCTAGTATAGTATTTCGCTTGAAAGAAAAGTTTTTATTTTTTTGCTAAATGAAATCTATTCAATTCGCAATCCAGTTGAGTGCTAAAATTGGTAGTGAGAATATATTGATATTGATTAATTTTCCATCGGATGCATCAGTCTTTAAATGCAAATTGAATACTGAGTACGAGTTTTCTACATACAACCCAAAGCCGGCTGTCGAAAATAAATTTTCAATCTACGTTCTGATTCATCTATGAAAATGAAGATGTTTAACGTATACAGGTTTTGTTAACAGTTCCAACTATTTAAACACATGAGTCCTTAAATGACTTACTGGTACTGATGATAAACTCGAACAGATGATAAAGTCGACCACATTCAAATTATTCAATTGCAATTGGTTTTTTTATATAATTGACCATGCCGTCTAATAGCAAGCACTTACAACACCAACTGGTGTAAACAAAAACAAAATTGGTAAATATTCTATATAAATAAATGTCATATATTTGTCTATTTAAAATATATTTATCCAAAAGTACTGGGGAAAGAGGATGTTTTTTTTGCGCATGCTCACTGTCAACACATGAAGGCCTGACATTGAGTCACTTTTCATTACTTGATCGGAAATGACTGTTGCAGCATTTTTGGGAAAGTTTCAATACAATACTATGGAGATTTTCTTTTTAATGACAAAATGGTCGAATTTATCATCAGTCAACGTTCGTAGAGTCCCCATTTTACATACCCCTTTCAGGGCCTCACTTCTTGTGAGTTTGCTTACTAAATATAAATTTAAATTGTGTCAATTATTCAGTAAGAGCTAAGCTTTACTTCGATAACAACCACTGATATCAATTTGCAGAAATAAAAAAGTTACAGGTAAAAAACTTCATTTTCTGTTCGAGTTTATCATCAGTACCAGTAGCGTCACGGGACCATTTATATGCAAATGTTGTAGTGTAAATAAATTGGGTTACATCATAACTTACTGAACGTGATCAAAAACGTCTTTCAACTTACTACATGTAAGCACTGAAACAAAATTGTTAAAAGTGTGCAATTCATTTTGCAGTAATTCGTGGAAATTATATTAATGGAACGGAGTTGTAATATATACTCGTCACAGTTTTATCTATTGCGTTTGTTTGTCTCGGGTTTAACGCCGTTTTTCAACAGTATTTCAGTTATGTAACGGCGGACAGTTAACCTAACCAAGTGTACAAGTATTAACATATCCGCCGCTAGTAACTTCCAAATTCCCCACATGAATCACAGGTGGAGGAAAAATTAGAAAAATTATTTTCAATACGATGTCGTTTATCAAGTCGCCGCGGAGAACATACGCCTCGCCCAAGGATCGAACTTACGACCCCGCGATCAGTAGATCTGCACTCAGCATCCCTTTTGATGTCTATTACTGTAATTTATCCCAAAATAAAAAAAAATGCTGTACTACTGGACATCACACTACAAATTTCCACTTGTAGTGTTTTGTAATCCAGGACATTCTGGAGAATAAGGTGCTACCAACAGTATTATGATATTATCATGATATTGAACTATTTTTCTTCAATTCCAGTACGAATACATATATTGTATACTGGTCAAAACAGCTAAAAGGCCAGTAATCATTTCTCTGGAAGCTATGATTTTCTTTTGCTGAAATAACACAAATTTTAATTTAGTTTTGTGAAAAATTTCATTTTGGTATTAAAGACATTGATTTTTCATTGAATTAAAAAAAGTAAAATAAATAAATAAATGTAACATTATTGAAATAAATGCAATAATGAGATTTATGGGCTATCAGTTTTTATCGGTGTATATATACAGCATTTCATTATATACATAAACATTTTACTTTATCAAATACGTAAATATCTTCTAAATAAAGGCGTGTTAAGGATGTACAAGCGTTTTTTTTCAGGATTTCCGTCATTTTGAAAAATGTTTCTTCAAATATTTCTTTCTAACAAAATTTTTGCCAAAAATTAATGCTAAATAATTAAAATATGGCTAATAATGTACCATTTTACCAAACAGATTCTACTTGTTGCGAAAAACAATTCATTTTGGCTGGCATTTGCGTTAAATTTATGTAAGATGTACAATGGGGTAGGGGTCGGTAATTTTTGAAATATCTATGAATGTAGATCAGGGCTGGTTCTGATACTTTTCTGACTGATATATGTAATGATAAGCTACAACTGTAATAAACGTTTTCAACAAAGCACTTTATATTTTCCAGGAAATATAAATTAGAACAAAAAGAACTAAAACTATAAAAAATCTCCAGTTTTTAAACATTTTTTTCTAACTAGATCTCTTAGATGCACGGTGACCCCAACTTGTTTCTTTCCATTTTAAAGCATTTTTGCGTTTCGTAAAAGCTGCAAAATATTTTTAAAATCTTAACATCAGATTTGTTTTTGTAGATTTAAATACGTTTATTTCATTGAAAATGGGTGGAGTAATTATGTCAGCATGTAAAATGAAAGAGATTTGTTAGTGACATTTATGCGTATAATACTGATATCACCTTGTATTCATAGTAACCGGAATAACCTGAAATCCCTATAACATTTAGTGGGATATCATATGATTTATAAAGTACAGACATTTTTTTTTCAATTTTACAAAATTTCAAAAATGCTTAAACAGTGGGTGAAGAAAATGCCCTATCAAATTAAAACAAGTTCGGTGACCAGTGCTTTTTCCTCTCTTATTTGTCTTAGAAACTAATGTTTCTTTAGCTCACAGAGTATGAAAAGATTCTTAACGTTAGAATAAAAAATGATCATACATCCTTAAACGTGCGGAAATGCACATGCTAAATGTAAGAAATTGTTGCTTAAAAACTTTAACATTTGTTTAAAGCCAGTGTTACATTCTGCGATTGACCTATAGCGTTTTATATTTATGAGGTTATTTTGATGATGTCTCCCATGATACCTGACATGTTTGCTTATATTTTCCTAAAGAATTAAATTGTCTGCACACAAAAGAAAGACATAGTAATACATTACCTAACCGATTTATGGATATGAGCTTTAGATTACTGGTGTTAATAATTTCTGCCTATTGTTTTAATAGTCCACTGGCCATTAATACGGGTTCATCGAAAAGAGCAGTTCTTATCAAGATTTATTGGAAAGTATAATAAATCAGGTATATAAATAAATGATAAAATGGTCTAGACGAAGGCAGACAAGCACGTGATGGTTAGCTGTTTAATGGGAGGATTGTAAATAAGTAGAAAACTGTATACGTACGGCAGTTAACGCTGACGGCCGCATTCGAACTGTTGCAGCCTGAAGAAGTAACATACCAAGGAAGTGACACACATTCCTGCAAGTCAATCTCGTCTCCGTCACATTGTAATTGATTGATGGTGGTAGAATATGGGCTTCCAAACGCATTTCCGTAATAAATAGTTGCATTCCTAGACGAACAATTAAAATAAATATTTCAAGTTATCATGCAAAAACTACGTGGCATATTAAGTATACAACTGATTTGATCAAGGAACAAGAAATTTCTTTTTAAAAACATAAACGGCGTAGAGGTAATAATGGTTGGCGCATGGAAAAAATAAAATTAAACAGAATGTACAGACATAAAAGATTTGGATATGTATATATGAACACATGATTTATTTGAAAATATTTCCACTACGCAGCAAATTTAAATGATCAACAGATATCCTTTCAGTGATAGAAGGTCAAAATGATTTTGGCGTCCTCTGCCGATTCTGATACAATCTCGTGTTGGGTCAGAACCCCACATAAGTAACCCACTAACACAATATCTCGATCCGCATACAATTAGTTGAACTAGAAAAAGCTAAAGCAGTTAAAAACCTGAAATAAAAATAAAACCCGAGAAGTTTTTGAATCACTAGCGACCCCGACAATTCTAATAACTCGATTAAGTTCTCAGTTTTAATAAAACTTAAAGCAAAATATCAAGTTGGAGTCAGTTGAACATTTGCAGGTTGGGAGAACTTCAATAACTGCTGAAATATTTTTTATTTGGGTAAAGTAATAGGTAAATACTTACATACAATGATGGAATAGTGTTTTGTTTTGTTTTTTTTTTTCAATCTAATTTGCACATTATTCTTGTTTGCAATATTTTTTTTTATCATTACTTTTTTGAAATTTAAGATTTTTCAGCAGACCTACTGGCCTCCATTGGTGTTGTTATTGTTTTCGTCAGCACTTACCACAGCAAGGATCCAGTGGGGAACGACCCCTGGTGTCAATTTATGTAGGGAATAACTCAGTTTCATGAAATAATAGCAACGAATTGTTAAAGTTTCTTCTTTATTTTCACGAAGAACATTAATTTGCCAGGTGTGCGAAACCGCGTACAGTGCGAAACCAGCACCACTCATTCATCTGTAAGCGAGGTGGAGAAGTTTACTTTCAGTTTCTCTTGCAATGATAAACTACTAAAGACTTAAAATTAGAATAAAACATTCTAGTTATGGGTAACAACACTAGTCTACTAAATATGCTCTGTTGAATATCTGCTTTCTGATATTCAATGTCATTTAAGACTACGTACTAAATGCTTTATCTTTTCAGCGCACACCTGTTCCGAATCCAGATTACTATAGAATATAGGTCAAAATATATGTCATACAGCTACGCCGAAAAAGTTATTTGATATTTTTATATCTCAAAACACAAAGACGCACAGGTGTACGTGAAGTTAATTTGCATACATGTTCATTCATACTGTTATTGATTCTCATTTCCATTACATTAATAGCACTTTTGCATTACATTAGTAGCAGTTATGTGATATTCTGCATTTTTGCCGTTAAATAAAATAAAACTATTTTTTAAAAACATGTTTAATGGTGAAATCTATGAAAATTGTATATAATAAGTAATTATAAGCTTTTATTTGTACAATTTTAGGTCTGTTTAAGTGATTCAAAGTGCGTTTTGCAATCGTTTTATTTACGAAAGATATGTGATCTGTTGGATAATTTCAAACAAATATCCAAACACAAATTTTGCAATGACAAAGACAAATCATATGAACTATTTTAATCTCGTAAAACTAAGTGGAAAATTCAATGCTGACGCCGGTCTATTATGATTTCTGGTTAAATGGTTAGTTTAAAATGTTCCTTAGTGTGCCTTCATTTTCAGTTGAAGTTCTAAACTTTAAAGACAACTGCATATTTCTCTACGTTTTATATAAGTGTGATCAGCTTGCGAATTATTCCATGCTTAAACGTACTTTTTTACAGTTTACTGTAATATAATAAGTATAAAATTTCCCCATCGGATATATGGACATAATAACGTTCGTATGCATTGCTCCCATCTTTTTGCTTTGTCTATATACTTTGTATACATATATATTATTCATACATCTATACACAAGTTCATATTACAGAGTTTCGATCTTTTCAAATACAAAATACAAATACAAATACGTGGCATTTATATAGCGCAAAAATTATAAAGTATTCTATTGCGCTTTACAATTACATAACACACATTTAAAATATATACATACAAAATATGAACAGGATTCTAGAACTTAGAGATTTGGACATGTATAAATACTATTTTACACCACTTCTGCTATTTTGTATTTTAACAATACTACACTCATTGTTCATGAAACTGCCTCAATAAATGTGTTTTCAGTTTTTATCTAAAGCTGGCTTCAGACTGAATGTTTTTCAGATAGCTAGGCAGATCGTTCCACCATTTGGGACCAACGACTGCCGTAGATCTGTCTGCTAATTTTGTTCGCCGTCTAGGGATGTTAAAGTTAGTGACACTTTGTGAGCGAAGTCTGTATCGTTGTCGAGTAGGTACAAACATTTCCCTCAGATATATTGGAGCTGTACCATTGATGACACGGAAGACTATTACTAAAACTTTGAACATGACTCTAGCCTTAACTGGAAGCCAGTGTAATTCTTTTAGAAGTTCGGCACTTGGTTTCTCATAGGAAGCATACTTGACTACTTTAGCGGCATGATTTTGGACTCGCTGTAGTTTATTGATTTGGTAGGCTGGAATTTCTGTAAATAAACTGTTGCAGAAGTCAATGTGAGAATGAACCAATCCATGCACTAATAATTCAGTTGACTTTTGTGTGAGATGAGAGATCAGCTGGATATTTCTGCACCACTCGGTTAAGTTCTATTTACATTACAGGTTAATAAATGTATCAGTCACTTTGAGGCATTTCGCGACTAATCATCGTAAACCAACTAACATCGTCCGTTAAAAGAATGGCCGCGATTATTTCAATAACGACGCCGAATTACGAGAAATATTTTCAGTTTTCGAAGTAATTTTCTAAAAATGTGCTTGTAGAACTAAATAATCTTAGTCCTTTTTTTAGTATTTATTCATTGTAAGCAAGTATTTTTCTTATTTGTTGTTTGAAAGTTCAATTCTGCGGGTCTAATAAAGAAAAGCACGATTGGCTGTAACCAATCGCGATGGTAGTTACGAATGCGCATGTCAACCAAAAAAATGAAACAACGAATCTCTGATAAATTAGAATGCTTCCTTTTAGAAACAAATGAGAAATGGTATACATTTATGTAATTCAAAGCTTGTGAAATAAAAGCATTTGTAGATATATTTGATACTAATCACGTTAAAGAATTTACTGCATTTAAGTGTACCAGTAATGCCGCTTTATCCACAAATTTTGCTGTTTTAATTTTTAACGTATAACCATAGTACTCCGAATTAAATTGCAAAATACGGCTAATTTCTCAGACCGATACTTTCACAATGATAAAAAGTAAGTACTAGAAACGGTTTATGTGTACCAAAGCGCTGCAATACAAAGGTTAATCATCATTATTTTGCAAAATATACTGTCATTTCATATGACAATCAGGCTTGTCAAAACTGTTTATTTTTTATAACCTTTAATGTGATGAATATGTACATGTACATGTACGCCCTAAATAGGATAAGTCAATTCATAAATATATGGCAATTTATATATATTTGTATTCTACTGTATCTAAACTATTGACAAACCAAACGCGTTTGAATCTTTTCTCAAAAAAAACAACAACAACAAAACAACTACAAAGAAAAAAAACACAAAAAAAAAACCAGACAATCAGTCTTTCTTTTTCCTAAAAGCTACACGCTCTGAATTACTGTGAAACAATTTTGGTAAGTATTACTTTAATCATCTGTATGTGACATTTGATCATTGACAAGTTGGACTGAAAAAGCTGGACAGAAGAATTAGATTTTAACACGATTATTCTAAGCATAAGTGGGACTATTGCGCTCAACAACGCGTCTCATGCGCATCGCGCCCGCTTTCAGATTGTTTAAATCTTAGCACGTAAGCTGGTATCACAGTTACAACTTTTGGGAATTGATTGTAATTTCACACTCTTGTTCAATGTAGCGATTCAATGTGATGATGATATGTCATGCAATGCACATATTACACAACACCTTTGTTTTGACTTTGCCTATTCTTCGACTTATTTATATAATTAGGACATTAGAAAAATGTATTTTTTTTTTGTTTTTCATAAAGTTTAGCCCCTTTTCCGGTTTAGCAAGATCAGTTTTAGTGACAAGGCGGTTGAAGAGCCAGGCGTTGCTGTCCTCAAAACAGTTTTTGTTATTTAGAAGGATATTGTTGTGATGATTCTACCCACACAATAGCCAGTAGAATATATTAAAGCAATTATGTGCTTATATATTATAGAACACTGGTTAGGTAAACTGCTCGCCGTGGCATAACTGAAAACATTTTTGAAAAGAGGTGTTAAACCCACAAAAACATCTTGTGGTCAGTGTAATATATGCACATAGAAGCAATATTTTTTAGAAATTTGGTTTTATAGTGTATATGTATGTGCGGGAACGTCTTTGTGTGTGTGATGGAGTGGGGGGTGGGGGGGGGGGGGGGGGGTGAGGAGATGGGAAAATGAAATATAGCTTCTAACAGACATATTTTAGCTCAATGTTTGATATTAACTTTCCCCTATCAACCCGCTTTACACTCTGAAAGGTAACTTCAATGTATGCTCCAGACACGAATCATAACCTTCAGAATATACATTTGAGTTCAATTTGTGACTTAACCTTTGTCTGGTCGATCTGGTTTTTGTACACGACACATTGTCCATCGCCATATTACTGGCTTGTATGTCAAGTTAAATCACTAGTTTGAATGGTTTTTATGTTATGCCTCAAACACGGAAAAAGACTGACGGACAGAATGACTTACGCGCCATCACATAATATACCCTGTTTCCAAAACCATAAAAATATGTTTAATCCGCAGTTATAATTGGATTTTTGCAGCGAGACTTTATCTGCTTGTAAGTAGTTTTAAAATCGTTAAACACAGACACGTTGTATAAACTCAGAAAATGTATAAAATATATTCTTACACGATCCATAGCAATTGCTGTATAAGCAATAGAAAACAACTTATGTAAGATTATGCGATTAAATATTCTTGGCTGTTCCATTTTACCCCATACTATAGAAACAGAAATTGAATTGAGAGAGAATCAACTTCTTTCCATTAGTATTCAAGTATTAAACGCTAGCAAAACAACATCAAATCATTATGATAAAGCTTAAGTACGGAGCAATAAACCAGTCAAAACGATGTTACGTCATACACAAATTTATATCTTAACACTAGGTCAAATAACAAAACCTGTGCGTATTTGTATTTGATAATTCTATTCACAAATATTTTGTAAGTTGTAAGCTTTATAGTTTATAAATACTCCTTTGATTCCGTTATGTTACAAGGGCGTAGAAAGGAGGGGAGGTGGGGGGGGGGGGGGGGGGGGGGAAGGGGCTGCGAACTCACTCCCATTTTTCGATATTTTATTCCATAAAAATGCATCTAATGCCATTTTATATGCTTTTCTGTATATTCTTGGGTCGCTTCTCTCGCAAACTTACATATATTAATAAATTTCTAAGCGCGTTGTCATCTACTGAGATGCAAAATAGTTATTACTTCAAACATGCTCGCGATTATTTAACTGCAGTAAATATGACAATTTGGGACATACAACAATATACTACATCCCGATGTTGGAAATATAGAAATCCACTACTCGCCCAAAATATCACTTAATGCTGTTGCGTGGTGGTTACATGACGTCGCCTAGTCTGTTACAGGAGGTTTTCCGATGCAGCTTGAATCTTGTGAAGATATTTGTCCTTACTAACCTGCGCTAAAGCAGTTCAACCCGATTATCTACCGAAATATAAACCTTTCACTAAGAATAACACGTGCGTTGCCAGTTTCAGTCAATCTAAATAATCTAAATATATACATCAAAGTTTGTTTGAGAAGATTCTCCCAATGCGGTACAAATGCCATGACAGATGGCTAGCCATCATGGCTAGCCCTGATCAATATTCACAAATCGTTTTGTAATGATATTGTATTTATGATTTTTCGCCAACCTTTGTCTATCACATTTGAAAAATGTAGTTAATATGCACCAGGCGGTCGCACTGCTTTTGCTTATTTGTTGGAGGTTTTCTTAGGAGAATTGTTTTGTGGTTTATGTAAAACCATGCCAAGCTTACATAACCAGACACATAACTTTCTCAAGTGAAAAAAAAACAAGTTATGTGTATTTTATGTCAAGATGAAATGATAATTACAGATCAACAAGAAGTATGTAATGTTTTTAACAATTTCTTTTTAAGTGTTGCTCAAATATAGCAAATAACACAATATCCGTAGACGAAAATCTTCCTATTATAACATCTATAAAATCAAATAATAATGTTCAATCTGAACTTTTTTCACACAGTCGAATATTCTTTAATAGATTAACAAATAGATAAATTAAGTATTAAAAAGGACACTGGCGTTGATGGCATCTCACAAAAGTAACTTAAATTATCAAAACACACTGTTTCAAGACATATTACCTCTATGATGAAACTCAGTCTTCAAAGAAAATTTGGAAATAGCACAAGTTAAACCTTTACACAAGAAGGTCCTTAGATAACGGACGATATAGTCGTGTCAGCTAGTATATTACCCGCGGTTTCTAAGATACTTTAAAGCGCAATAAAACAATTAATCCCATTTTGACCAACATTTCAACACATATGTGTCAGCATTAAGATCAGATTATGACCGTCAAACAACTCTGCTTTGATGAATTGAAGATTAGAAACAGGCATTATATGAGAATAAATGTATATTGTTTGCCCTCTCAAATTAAATGTTAATTGTATCTGAAAATTCTTTCAAGTTGATTGTCAGCTACGTAAGGGAAAGAAACGTGTATCAAAATAGGACAATACAAAAGGGATATTCTTTTCAAGAAGTAGATAAAGGTGTTCCTCAAAGCTCGGTATTAGGTTATGTGCTTTTTAACATTTTCCTTAGTGACATATTCCATTTTTATCCCAAATGACACTAGCCTTGATTTCAGTAAAATGACGTTAAAGTTTTGTTTTTTATACAATAACCATTGGTAATAAAGTCAATAATATCTTACGAAAGGTTAAAGTGAATACGTTTCAACATTATTGCGCTGGCAATGAAATGAATGATTTATGATTTTTTGACTTTGAAGTCCACACGCCATTTATGCTGTACACATGTATGAATCTGGGTCAGACAGTACATGCACTAATTGCTCTGATGATACGCGGATATTTAAAGTGCAGGGCGGAATTATGACTGTTATGGTAGTTATTTATCTTTAAATTCAATTCTTTTGGTTTTTAAGTCACAAAATGTGATCAGACTGCTTCGTTTATTGATTTATCGAGGATAATTGAAATCTGGATGCGTAAAATGGCGCTGTTGACATTTCGATCCGGCAATCTGCTGTCAAATACTTAACATCAGAATTGTTTGGCTGTTCTTACTATTCATATGGCAGAGTATCATTGTAGTCAAGACAGTCAGATATCTACTCTTTGAACAAGTGGATCAACTCTTTTCTTTTTCGGAAATATACTAAATTCGGACAGTGAAGCTAGTATCAGTGTTGAAGCTGTGGACGAGACTGGTGATTATTTAAATGAAAACTCTGCACGTGTTCATATTGACTAGTCTGATTGTTAACAACCCGACAATATAGAAACTGTAAAACAGAATAACTTTAAATCTCAAGGACATGGCTGTGTATGTGTAAACACAGAAAGGGCCAACAGTATGAGAAAAAAAAAGAAAATATTACTTTCATGGCCAAAAGGTATGTCGAGAAATTGATGCTTTTGCATACGGTATTTTCGATTATAAGACTACATGGCAATGTTGGCGAATTCCCTAAATATACTCATACTAGCTGATACAAAGCACATAAAGCAGTTCCTTGTTTCTTATGGACCACACAAGTTAGCACATGTTTGTGACCTTCATTTTGCTGTAGCACAGGAAAATGAATTTAGAAAATCTACCTGTCAGTTTTAAAAATATGCCTTGAAAATTGTGCGTATTTGTTTATTATGTAACGTCAATGGATCTCTGTCTGAATTGCCAAAAATAAGATTAAAGTATAAGGAATAGAGGAAATCTGACAGAGGAAAAGAAGTTGGAAAACCTCCATATATATCAAGACCATATTCATTAAGTAAATGCCAGAGAGACTAATATAGACTTCAATGTGAAAGTGCAAAACAACAATATGCTGATCTCTCAGCTGCAGAAAAAAACAGACGTAGATGTTTTTTAAACTATCCTATCACATTTGTGTATACTTACATGGTCATTATGTAATTGTAAAAGATGAAAACAAATGTACAACTACACAAAAAAATGATGTCTGGAATGTCACTTTTTGTTATAATAGCAACTAAAATAGGTCTTTTTTAAAAAAAAAATCATATGATTAGCAGTGAAATTTAAGGACGAAGCATTTCTACAAGCAGTATACAATCAATAATCTGCTTTTCATTTTAACCACTGGTAAACAGTCAAATGTATTTATTTTTCACTAAAAAGCATGCAAGTACTAAATAAATAAAAAATGTTTTTATTTTTCAGGACAACCTCCAGTAATCAGAAGTATAAATGACAAGTAGTGGTTTGACTATGCCCAACAAGTATTGTACCCACACTACGCTCAGCAAGTAGGGTCCATGTATTTTTAAAACACTACACGTAAATTTGGACGTTTTGGTGTTTGTCGTAAATCTTCAGGTATAAGATTTTTAAAGTTTTTGTTTACATTCATATCAGTGTCAGTATCAGCATTTCTTTAGATATTTTACTGTGAAACCATCAATATTGGTGGAGGATTATTTTTGTGGATTTCATTTGATGCATCCATCCGTTAAATCAAACTTAATTTTATTGCACGTTGGAATTTAATGAGCCACCTTCATGGAAATTTGGTAGAGTGAAATTATCTAGCGGAAATGTATGCTTTGTGTAGACTTGAATTTACTTAAATATATTCTTTTCACTATTTTTTTGTATATCCCTGTAATGGGATTGAAAACATTGCATTACTGTATAATAAAACATATATATCAAGCAATATCAGTAGACATTCACTTTGATTTTAGATATCTGTTTTAATGGACTATCTATATCTCTAAAGATTTAATGATAAACAGTTTTGGTCAATATTGAATCACCATATTTTAATGAGTTCCTTGAATACATTACTTTTATTATAATAAACACTGTACAGGTTCTTAGGTATCTCAGATTATGAAAAATACAGTATTATTGTTGGAAAAGGGCCAACAGTGTAGTTTTACAACATCATAGTTATACAGGAAAAATGTTTTACTGCATATGTACAATTGCAGTTGGCAAAATAATAACAACACCGTTATAAGGTAAAAATTCTAAATAAATAAAGAAATATGATTATTAAGTACACAGTATAAACATTGAAACATGAATGTCACAGTGTGATCATACAGTTCAGCTCACAATATTACAAACATGATATGCATACTTCTATAATAAATAAAAAAATATATCTTCATTTAATCTAATAAACATTTAATATTGCATATTTTGTAGAACACAACATACTACATTTAAATTTTAGTTGTATTATTTAGAAGCATGCTACTTGGTAGCATTTAATTACTTTAATAAAGTGATGCTCTATTATGTACAAAGGAAAACACCTAAGTTTGCTACTTAAAACGTTTATATTTTCTAAGAATAATTTGTTGAAGTATACCATTATCTTAGTAATTGAATATGGTATGTTATGATGAGACTACATGATGACCTACAGTACAGCCTGATGCAAGTCGGGCATACAAAATCCAGCCTTACTGGAACTTTGGAATATAAACGGAATTAATTATTATATTACTTCATTTTTGTTTCTTTCATACAGCCGCCATTTTATTCTAGAACTAAAACAATATGTATATCAGAAATGAAGGCGGTATTCAACAGTATTTGTGACCTAGTACTATAGTATTTATGTCTGTTCATAAAGGCTTTCCATCATACTTGTTAAGTCTGATGGCGTCACAAGACATACGGTAAAAGATATTTCTAAGACGGTCTCCGATTCTTCTCGCGGCGGACACAGCATTCCCCAGCTAGTGGATGACCCAAACAAACACATCAACAAAGGTCAGTGTCATCATTTTTTTGCATTTTTTCAAGCAGTGTATCGAATATAAAAAATCGGGGAATGGTAGGCGATGTAGATATGATTAAACTTTACAGAGAACTTTAAGTTTGCTAATTCATTCTTAATTTGTGGTCGTGGTGATGATTACCATCAAACTTGATTTTGCAATAAATTTCGCGATTTCGTCATAAAAGCAATTTCATTGTCATATATTTACATTTTACGTAATATTAAGGACGCTCGCTACAGTTTCGTAATTTTTTTCTCAATAATAGATTTTGATGAAATGTTTTGTATTAAAAGATCATGTTATGATGTATTGAAAAATGAAATAAAAATACTAGGTCACCAGCTTTTTTCAATTTAATTTGGCCTTAGATATGGTGCTATATTAAACATTTTTCAAAATTTCTGTAATCCTAAAATATCTCTCAGTAAAGTACAATAATCAGCATAAATTTGATTATCTAAGCATTTTTGTAACGGAAAACAATATCTCCTTTTGAAACATGCTCAGGAAAATCAAAAGAACATGATTTTGTAAAGAAAGGTATACTTGTTCAGCAGACCCAATGGCTATTTTTGCATATTTTGTCAGTTTTAAGTTGGTACTTCTGCTATTTTATCGAGTTTCACATAATAGAATTTAATCAAACTCTGCACATACCTTTGGTTATGTCTACCTAATCTAAAACACAAAGAAAATTGATAGGTCACCATATTAGATTTCGCTTAAATCAAATTACAACGAGATCGGGTGTGGCGGGCATTTATACAACGCAGGTTGGTACGAAATACTCTTTCAGTGCTTGAGCAAATGACTTAGAAATATATTTATAACATTTTCAAACGGCAGATTTCTTACTAAGCGGATTTTAAGGTGTTTCTGAAGCATTTTGATGTCGAAGAACGATGAAAGTTTCCGCCCTTTTTTTAACAAAACCTATAGTTTACGAATGTACGGTACGGGTACGGAACGGGAATAGAAACAGCTGTGACTCAATGCAGAGTTTGAGCGCTAGTATAAATAACAGACTCCAGTATATATCGGATTGAAGCAATTTGAACTAAAAGTACTTTGAATGTATATATTTTGTAACCATGGCGATACTTACCCTAACCTTTAGTCAGTATATTATACATTTTGTACATTAAATGCATGCGAACATACAATAATTTGCGAATTTTTGCCGTACGCGACATTAGATAATCACTTCCGGGCATGCGCAGAAGACCGTACCAAGTCTGCAGTGAGCTACATCACAACCAGATTGTCACGGTGTTGGGGTTTAATATCGACCCGTCCGGAAAAACTGTAGCGAGTGCCTTTAAGAAGCAAACCGAGTAGGCGTGAGATAGCTGTAAAATATACAATGCATTTGGAAATAAGATATGTACCGAAAATGGTTCGGGAGTACAATAATTCACTTTTTATTGTGACAGATATCTCTGTCGTAAAGGAGATCTCGATAGTCATGTCGCTAAGGAGATAGCTATGTGTTGCATGAACAGAACTCTGTGTTCATAATTTAAAAGTTTCAATATTTACCTTGGGTTGTCCTCATTTGAAATAATATAAAGCTACTGTTCCATTTGATATACATATGTATGAATTTTCCAAGTTTTGTTTTTATAAAGATTTTTCATGAGTATATAATTGTTCATTTTGAATAGTTGTATATTCTGCTTACTCTTTTGCTCAGGTGAGTTATTGTGATCACTCGATGTCCGTCATCAGTCGTCTGTCTGTCTCGCTGTCAACATTTAGCTTATGTATGCAATAGAGGCTGTATTTTCCAATTGGCTTTCATGAAATTTAGTCAAAATGGTTGTCTTGTTTAAATCTAGGTCAAGCAAGAAAATGTATTATATGGGTTCAAAAACTAGGTCACTAGGTCAAATTCAAGAAATACCTTATCTATGCATTTTACACTCTATCGTTATGAAATTTAATGAGAATGTTTGTCTGGATAAAATCTAGGATAAATTTGAATATGGGTTGACTGGAATTAAAAACTAGGTCACCTGGTTAAATCAACGGAAAACTTTGAATATGTGATAGAGGCTGAAGTTTTTCAATTGATTTTCATGAAATTTGGTCAGAATGACTGCCTTGATGAAATCTAGGTCAACTTTTAAAATGGGTTATCTTGGATCAAAAACTAGGCCACTAGGAAAAATAAAAGAAAAAAATGTGTTTTGCAATTGCAACTGTATTTTATACCGGACAAATGCGATGCTGGCGACTTATGAAAAAAACCTGAAATTGAAAATGCGCGAATTAAAGTCCGAGCGAAACTGCCATTTTGCCGTTTGCGCGCAATTTCATGCTAGCGAATTTAAATGATTTCACAGTACATGCATAACGAAATGCGATTACTGGCTCGGGCATGGTATTTTTTTTTATTTTTTTTTCTTTCATAACTTCGCAGTTTAATTATGCTAATTCAAATTCTAAAGAAAAATAATTTTACTCAAAATCTGAAGTCACGACCCTATCGACAAATGCGTCTGATTCATTCATATAAAAGATAAATTAATAGAAATGAAAACAGCCGAGAATATTAGAATTTCAATTATAAAGAAAGTTCCTAAATTTAGAATTCGATCACTGCAGTAAATAAGTCAGTAATTGTATGTTTAATTGAGGTTGCTAATTAATGCGTACATTGTTAAAACACTAAGTACATTATGATTAGCCTCCACTTAAAGTTGTCCTATAAAGTTTATCCAGCTCGTAAATCAGCATGACTGTTTAAAACTTTCAGATTTTAGATTCATTAGTGCATTGAACGTGCTCATACAATGGTGAAGTCACAGCGAATCTGATATTTGTACAAAGTACATTTTATTCACCAGTACGTACAAACAAACTGGTCGTGTCCTCAACGAAAAGCAATTATGGTATCAATATATTCAGATATGATTTTACAAGCCTTGTAAAATCATACCTGAATGTAATATATAGTGTAATAGGTAGCGTAAACAAGTATCAGAGCCACTTCTACTAAAGTTACAGGCAACCCTTGCTTTTCACAAGATAATTTCACGCATTATTTATTCTCTAACTGAATCTATCTTTTTTATAGATAATGTAGAACATGCCGATTGTAAGAAAATATAGCCCACCCCCTTGGATCAATAGTGAAAGTGAAGATCTCTTGATCATGGGCTTTGAGTTTGAACCCCCTGACTATTTTACAATGTGTTTATAGGAGGACTTGATAGTTAGTTGCTGAGAACGAGTTAGTTCTGGTGCTGAATCCAAAAGTACTTGTTAATACGACACTAAATACAAAACAAGTAAAATAGATATAAGAAAATGTAAGAAATATGTATTATACAAATGATGTATAAATATAAAAATGAGATAATTGAATTGTATCTCGTAAGTGGACATAACTACTATCCGGATACAATCAACACTGCTCAAAACTGTTGATGCAACACAGAGCTATCTCCTTAGCGACATGACTATCTCCTTCACGACAGAGCTATCTCTCACAATAAAAAGTGAATAATTTTACTCCCGAACCATTTTCGGTACATAATTTATTTCCAAATGCATTGTATATTTTACAGCTATCTCACGCCTACTCGGTTTGCATCTTAATATTAGTTAAAATGTAAATATTTGACAATGGAAGTGCTTTTATGACGAAATGGCCAAATTTACTACAAAATCAGCGTGTTGGTAAACATCACCACGACCACAAATTAAAAATGAATTAGGAAACTTAAAGTTCTCTGTAAAGTTAAATCATATCTACATCGCCTACCATTCCCCGATTTTTGATATTCGATACACTGCTTGAAAAAAATGCTAAAAATATGATGACACTCACCTCTATTTATGTTCCTTTATCGCGACGTGCACTACCTCGGAAGATGCGACAGAGCAGTTTATCATAAATCCTCTTAAAGAGGTAGCTCTGTAGATTACCAGGCGTGAATACGATGCCCATAGAATTACTTATTACCTGTCGAATAACTGTTTTCCCAAACCTGACGTAAGTGTTGCACACTTACAAGCGGATGGCTATGCAAACAGGTTACATGTTAAATCGCAATAGCTATACTACAAGTAAAATAATAATTGAATTAATTTTGTACTTTATCTCCTTCGTTAACTTTGGCATTTATGTGGCAAATTGTACTGAATGAAGACATGATACAAAGCAGAAGTGTGTTGTGATTAAGTAAATGGATGATGTACTAAGAAAATTTAATTTAGGAGATCATGTTTTTATCCGATAAAAGCTTTGAAACATCATCTATAAAAAAGCCTTCTGAGATGAGATTATGTAGAATGTCTTTCGTAATATCGACCTGTGACGGACCACATTCATCTTTTATCACTCTGATTTGTCCAGTTCCAAACTTGATACAATCATTTCATAAATGAATCCCTTTTCCATACTCATTATTCATAATTGTTTCATTTCGTAAACATAGATATATATATAAGACCTACTACTTCCGGTAATATCTTTTGTAATTTAAAGTCTGTATTAAAGTATAACGTTTACATTTCAGTTATGTTTTTATATAACTTGCACATAAAGCGCAACATGTAACTGCTACAAAGTCATATTTTTAATTGCGCCAACATTTAATACGGATTTTACTTAGTTAAAAATTCCTTAATGACAAATAAGACGAAATTGTGTGTTCTCATACTTACAGATTAGTTTCTGTGCGAATTGTTCTACAAATAACATCAGCTTCGTTCAAGGTGAAATTATCTCCACATATAGATAGGTATGAGTCATTATAATTCACACGTACATATCCAATATTCGCATTTGATCCACCTATAAGAGCCACCGGTGTATCTTAAATATATAACAAAATACTTTCACTAGAACCGTTGAAACATCTTGGTAAGTTTGCCAAGAAATATTTAGATAAAATACGATAAACATAAAAGGTCTCATTTATTGACTGTTTACAATGCAGATAGAGCTGTTTTTGTAGGCATAACGATGTATTTCGTGATTTTGCTTTTGATAAATGCTCAATAACTCTAAGGTTTATTTGTTTTGACTTTAACGCCGTTTTTTTAAACAGTATTTCAGTTATGTAATGGCGGGCAGTTAATCTAACCAGCGTTCTTGGATTCTGTTCCAGTACAGACCTGTTCTCCGCAAGTGACTACCAACTTCCCCACATGAGTCAGAGGAGGACCACGAATGATTTCAGAAACACTGTCTTTTATAGAATCATCACGGGAACATACGCCTCGCCAAGGGATCGAACTCACGACCCCGCAATGAGCTCTCCGTATCGAGCTACGCATGCGGACAATCATTCTAAGGAATCAGTAAATCTTGTTATGTATATGTCATTTCCCAACTGGCTTTACTTTATTGATAACTCATTGTAAACTGACGTTATTTTGAAACATCATGTCAATAAGTTGTTTATATTCTATGGTGTTCCAGAATGTTCTACCACAATACTGACAGGGTGTTATAATTATTTTTAAAGTCTGGATTGTTCTTGTTTTTTCACGAATATTCTTTTTATTGTTGGTGATACATGGAAGTTCTGAAACCTTGCATGATACTTTAAATTGGTAGCTGTTTGAGGACAGGGCAAAACCTACAGTATTCTTAATAACACAATATTATCTGTGTGGATATTAATTTTAACTTTCTTTGGATATACATTAACATTGTAGATTAAAAAAAGAAAACCAGGACAGGAATTGGACTATTCTTGCATATTAGAGTTGTACTTTACAGTTAATATTTCTTAAGGTATTTGAATTGTTAATTTCATAAATAAAATTTAGTTACTGTTAATAGATGCTGGTTTGTTTTTCTGCTACTTTTAGCATTTTAAGTAACAAGAATTGTCACCCTTAGAAGTAACAATCTAAAACAACACAGTCACGGCATTATATTACATAATCTAATCATTATTCTGTGTTCTTTTTCGGTTAATTAATTGTGCCTTAATATAATTTTATATAATAACGAACTATTTAGACATTCGACATCAATAAATCACCCATATTTCCTGCTTATAAACATATATAACATCTTATCAAGCAGTCGCTCAAGTTATATAATGTAATAGTGTAGGTAGTTCTTTTCTGATTTTAGTGGACACGAATCCCATCCGTTTTTACATCATTCCGTTAGTCCGATCTCATTTCCGTATCCAATTTGTAAGTTCTTAATCCACAGATCGATTTTCAGATGACTCGGCAAAACTTTTGACCACATCAAAACAAAGTGTCGTGTACAACATGTAAAACTTAGAAGTGAAGAGTTAATATTATTTATTAAAAGCGTCTGCATCGTGTCCGCTTTAGAACTTTGCTAACCATCCTCGGACTTTGATATTACTTAGTACCATTGCTTCCTATAACAATGCAACATACCAGACGCAAAACCCAGGCCCCTTAAAGGTCCAAATCACATTCGGAGATTAATCATTTTAGATAATTTTTACCATAACATGATCATGTTTAGCACGCAAAATCAAGACTCCTTTTAGGTCAAGATTTAACTTGAAATTCAAATGCTAACAAGGTCTGTTTCGTGTCTGCTCCATAATTATGTGGACATCAATACTTGGCACAGGTATTGCCTATAAGAAGACGTCATGTCGACGACACAGATCTCTTGGGCAAAGGTGATCAGCTTTAAGTATATTTTCTTGTCCGGTAAATAACTTTGTCATGAACGGATCAATATTTAAATATATTTTCGCTCAAGCAAAGTCCTTCCCATATGATATATATCACAAAGGTCAATTCATACAAAGAGGCCAAAATATTTAAGTAATATGTAACATTTTTTATGCATGTATGGTTATTCAAATGACTTGGCATATTAATTGATCAAAACAAGATTATATGTCATCATAATGATCAATTTACAATCAATTTACAAGACTAGTGAAATTGTTTGCTGTTGTATATTTTAAACATCAGAATTACTTCCCTTTTATAATACAAAGTATTTCATTACAAATGCTTTCTATTCTCTCACCAATTTAACAATGTATTGTGTATTAAAAGTAAGCTGTTATATATTAGCAGCTAACGACTGTAATTACCAAAACATGCATAGTTTGCATTAAAGCCTAGTGTAATACATGTATAGAGAAATATTGAATATATTCATTAATAGAAGACACATCATACGATGAAAAAATTAGTACCCTACCCCTAAAACTCTGTATTGCAGGCCATTTTCCTGTTTGATCAACAAAATTATTCCTTCTGTATTACATACATCATTAATTATATGTAAACGTACTCTAATGTCAAACATGTTTGATAATAAAGAACTTGTTCTTCAACAAATACTTCCATTCCAAGGCGGCGGCACCCCGTTTTGTACCCTCATTTATTTGTTTTGTTCTCTTCGTCTGTTTGTTTTATTTGTCTATGTAATAATACTTATCAGCCGTATGAATCTTATTTTGAATGATCTGCGTTCTTGCTATTCCTACCCTGTTTTTTTTTATTCTACAAACAAAACCTTTAGTGAACCTGGTCCATATATTTAAAAAGTCAACAATAGAACATTTACTCACTGCATTCAATTTCAAGAGGCATGTTGTAGTAACATTTTGTTCCATTTTCCCATTCATCAGCAGGACATTCGGTTATATCATATTCGGTCCCAACGCAACGCAAATTAGTGATTGTAAATGTACCATTGATTGCTGATATATTTCTATATGAACGTCCGGAATGAACAGCTGCGCCCCTATAAAGAAAATATTGTTGCTTTATTGTTTTTATTAAAACAACCAATCTATCTTTCAACGGCTAGATGTATTTATACATTAGTTACTTTGTAAGTTGTATAGCAAACTATATAAACTGCAATGATATCAAGAAAGCTCGACTTTTGTCTAGATGTCGTATAAACTTACGCATAATTATATCCTAACATTCTGCATATGACTTCGGCATTATTGGCACTGTTGTAGTGACAAATATTACCCCATTTGCCTTTATAGAAAACCTCCACTCGGCCTCTGTATTCTGTTGGTCCGTCTTTTAACCTTACAGTGGACCCTTCAATGAAAATCTATAAGTTTAAAAATATGTTTATTTGTGATTTTACCTGTCGAAACATGTGTTAAAAAACAAGCAATCAAATTTATAAAATCATGATTTGCAATATTTTTATGTCCGCCTTATCAAGTTCTTATTTGCCTGTTAGAACTTCTGTATCAAATGAAGTAATAAACACTCTTAACACTACTCTAAAATTAGCATTGCTATTTGTTACTTACAAGTTGAACATTCTATTATTCTCCCTATTGATATAATTTCAGGACATCAAACCCGCTGATAGAGTAAAATAAAGTGGACAGCTAACTACAAATTAAAGTTCATTTAGCTATTTTCCACATATAACACACATAAATGTATATCTTATTTGTTTGTTTATAAAAATACAATATTCATTAAAATAATACCTTTCCCAGTTTCATATTTAAGTTAATTTAACAATGAAAAATACTCGGGTGAAGTATTTATATAAAACAGTTAAAGTGGCGTTCTGTTCTGATTGGTCATCCATACGATGTCATTGGTCAAATGTCAATTGGAACTTTCTGTTGGTCATAAATCCTAACAATCCGATTTTAATGTAACATCTCAAACACCGTATTTGCGTATCTCTATTCTATGTATATCATATTCCTAATCTGCGAATAATGACATCTTTATTATTGAAACGATTTCAGTCAGAGACAAAGGAAATGTTTCCATATAATATTCAGACAAAAGCATTACTTGGAAACATGCAAAAGTGCGAGTCAGAATTTAAAATTCGAGCATTTTTAGAAAGTTTTGTGGATTGCAAAATGAGTTATCACAACTTGCAGACGTTACGCATTACATCGAGCATTTTCTCGCCTAACAGAAGGTATATATGATCCCCTTAAGTTAATATTTAACCGTTGCTGCAACATTTTGTTCCTTCATTTTTAACATAATAACATGTTTTTTTTCTTATTGACTATATACAAAGCAAAGCATTAATTTTTACGAGTTAGTGCCGAGGTTAACATGAATCATTATAATAAACTCTACAAAAAAGCTTACTACAATCAATTGAGACTACACCTCCGCCCGTGCACGTGGTGCTTGACCATCGTGTAGGACACTCTGATATATCAACTTCATTTCCAGTGCACTGCAACGAGCCGGTAAGAAAATTCCCGTGTCTTTGTATTGATCCCAGAATAGCTGTTGTGTTTCTGCAAAGAAAATGAATCAAACATACATGGTCTCATTGTCTAAAGTTGATTATACCATAAGTATTTTTTACATTCATTAGTGGTTATTAAAACAAATGAAATTCTCTTTATAGATATATTTCTGTTTTATGTTGCCTATTTTATCTATTATCGTCATATAATTGTAATTGATAACATATACTGAGAAGCAGATACTGTAAATAATAAATGGGAGTATTAAGAAGTTATGCCAAATCTCGATGAAAATTCAATCAATCGTAAAACAAGTCCAGGCTTGCTACTGCCAATTCTTATGACGTTTTATTAAAATACCATCAATAGTATAGTATAAAAGAAGTCCAGCAAGCGATGTACGAGTTAAGGTCCGGACAAAAATATGTACATACTTTATGTGAAACCTGAAACTGGCCATAACAAAGTAAATATTAATTCAGTCGTAAAACCTATAACATATGCACAACTTGGCTTGTTGCTCATCATTCACATAAAGTCTCATTGAAATCCCAAAATGAGCATTGGATAAATAATCCGGACAGATTTTATTCAAAATAGATTTAATGATCTATAGTTTTGCAAAAAATATGATTTTAGCTTGATGCACCGGCGATATGCACAACAATTTCAGACCATACCTACCACCTCTGTAGCCTAGTGGTAGAGCGCCCGCTTCGAGTGCGAGAGATCGTAAGTTCGATCCCTGGCCGCGTCATACCAAAGACGTAAAAACTGGTATTGGTAGCTTCTTCGCTCGGCGCTCAGCATTAAGAGGATAGTGCATGATCTATTCAGATCGATGTCAGTATAATGTGACTGGGTGAGATATCGTGTCACGTGTCTACGGCGTGATATTCCAGTGAGGAAGCATTGTGCTCACTGCTACAAGTAGACACCGTCGTTAGATTGTTGAGAAAGACGTTAAACCCGAAAATAAACACACACATACTGATCACAACTAAGAAATTGTATTCTTGCATAAAAACTACTTTTTTCACTAAATCCGCCCATGTATTAACGGGAGAAAAATCGTGTGCAAACAAGGCAATTCACCTGCTGTTAATACCCGATTTTTATTTTTGAAATGCTTTCCCAGGGACGTATATATATTTCTTCGCAGATTGACATCTGGTATCTGCGTCTTGTTTCTTTTATAAAAACCTGTTCTTGAAGCATTAAAGATGCAATCTAAACCATAAAATGTTTTACTGTATCAGTAACTAACGCCAAATGCGCTGCCCCCACAATGCTCGTACTCGTTTCTTACCTTGTTTACTCCCCTTTTAGAACTCGGCGTCAATTCAGATTTTGTAGACAACCGTGAATGTTAAAGAATCGCGTGTTTATCTGTGCGATTCTTTGTTTTTAGGAATCATATTTATGATTTCCGTAAGTATCAGTGGGTATGTTTTTATCTAATTTCTCGAAGAATTTGTATAAACAGCTTGGAAGCTTGACACTACGATCGTACTCATCCGCCAAATTGTGAAATGATATGAACAATTATTGGTAATTTTAGGTCTGTAATAACGAGAGATAAAAAAATCACTTAAAACCATCAGGATGTGCTTTTGATAGTGTTGTTTATTTTTGGGCCCTGGATACAGATATTTAAAACATGTTTACCGTTTCCAAGAACAACAGGAATGGTAAATAAAAAATGTACCGGAATCGTCAAGTCATCACATATGAAAACAATACATAAAGCCGTCGTGTAATGTTTTTTTTATGCAAGAACAGCGACAATACACGTTTATTTTGTGTATTAACGTCTACAGAAGCCCTTGGGATATGTTTGTGACCGAACTTCGGTCGAGGTCACAAACATATCCCAAGGGCTTCTGCAGACGTTAATACACAAAAAAACGTGTATTATTCCTACATTGAAGTCCGGCCAAAGGTTTGGAGATGATAAGCTTTATGTGGACAGACAACCCACGTAGGCAATAAAATATGTCGCCACGAAATGGGGAAACATAGTAATATTTATATTAGCACAAGATTGACTTTGGTCTCAAATATTACACAATACATATGAATATTTTTCAGGATTCCTTATATAAAAAGCTGGTCCATATTTAGTACTATTAACCGGTCTACAGTTCAACACTAAATTTTGCTGCGCTAAAGCCAAATCTAAAAGAAACAAGAAATGTCTTTAAAAAAGACAAACGGCGTAGAGGAAATAATGATTGGCGCATGGAAAAATCAGAACTAAACAAGATGTACAGACAGAAACCATTTGGATGTGCATGTATATAAACACATGATTCATTTGCAAATATTTCAACTAAGCAGCAAATGTAAATAATCAATAGGTATCTTTTCAGCTATAGAAGGTCAAAATGATTTGACGTCCTCTGCTGATTCTGAAATACTGCAGGGAATAGCTCAATTGCGTGAAATAATAACAAAGGATTGTTAAATTTTCTGTTTTATTTTCACGAAGAACATGAATTTACCGGGTGTGCGAAACCGCGTATGGTGCGAAACCGGGCTGACTAACTCTTTAGTTACAACCAGCCACCACTCATTCACCTGTAAGCGAGGTATGCAAAGGGGGTAAGACGTTTATTTTTTATTTCTCTTGCGATGATAAATTACTAAAGACTTTTTAATAAGAATAAATCGTTTTAGTTATTGGTAACAAAACTACTAGATATCCTCTATTTAATATATACCTTCTGTTATTCAATGTCATTTAAGACTTAGTAATATATGGTTTTTCTTTTCAGCGCACACCTGTTCCGTTCACCGATTACCATAGAATATATGTCAAAATCCATGCTATACAACTACGCCGAAAACAAAGATACAAAAACCTTGTTTGATATCATGGGATATAACAGTTATTGAATGACTTGCTGGTCAATAGTCAAAACATTGGGTAATAGATTTGTCTACTAACTGGCAAGACATTCAATAAGTGTTTATTATTACATGACTTGTTAAAAAAAATCGCTGGTCCGTGGTTTGACCAGGCGTTTGTTCAACACGAGTTTGCTTGGCTAAAGTCATAACTGAAACAAAAAATTAAAATTTATTTCTGTAGATATCTCATAAAAGCACTTTTACACGTTTTGTCGGTCAATTATTAAAACCAATAGCTCACGTTCCTTTGGGCCTCGGGCAAATAGCTTGACTTTTGATCGGCAAGTCAATCAGTAAGTGTACTATATGTATTTATAGTATTACAGCTCTTACTTGACATGCTTATGACCGAGCATTCGACAAACAACATGCGCATTATGTAGATCAAAGCCATTACTACAGACTGGAAACCAAGTGTCATTCTCTTTAACCTCCAGTTGACCGAACTGGTACTTTGACCCATTAGTCAGTTGGACAGGTGTTTCTGAAAAGAAGTCTATTGGTATAATGATAAACAAAGTATTTTGACATTTTTGTACTAGGAAGAAATGTATTATTGTATCGAGCAAAGTTACATTAATATTTAATTTTTAAAATGTAACAAACGCAACGTGACAGTTGCTGCAACTAAAAATAATAAAACATTTGCATAACCATAGCCTAACGAGAAAAATACGTGAAAAAATTAGAACGTTATACTGATATTAAACGGTATGGCGTATTATTGCAGGAACTGAGCTCTTAACATCGCAAATAAACTATATATTTATACAAAGGGAAATATTTTCTTGCATACCGAGCTGGAGATTTTGGTTTTTCACCCGCGCTGGAAAAACTCCGGCTTACACGCCGGGGTCTAAGTTGACACTCGTGCTGTAAATGACATCATAACGAACTACACTTATGAAGCAGATTCGTGTCTTAGGTTTTACTTTTTATATAAAACAGGATGAAAACAAATACAAAATTGCTCTTTGTTCTCATGACTGTATACGTAAACCAAAATAGGTTATTATACGAGAAATACTTAACGTTACGCCACAGTACTGTAAGGAAACTAAAAAGAAATGTTGTTGTTCACGTTTAAATGTCATGACGTCTTTCTGTGGACGTTCATTTCCCGCGCTTCGTTTAAATACATGTCTATGGCAAAATAATGCTGAAAAGAAAGTCATTCGTTTTATCTTATTTCTTCTATTGTTTTTACAATACGGTATGCAAGAAATATAATATATCATAAAAAGTATGTGCAGATGGAAATTTCCGGCTCTTTGGTACATGTCTTTGCGGAAACTCGAAAGATCCTCGTTACCACCTAAACTATACCACGGGCCGGATATTTACATTTGCACCTAGAACCAGTGAAAATTCTTATAGACTAAAATAAATCATAATATTCGACGGGCAGAAATTAAGTTCTCTGACGACTTTAAAACATCAATTTAAATGTAAGCTGAAGAATACTGGCATGTATGCTTGACTTAACCTGAGTTACTGAGTAAATGTGGTCAGGCACCGCGTACTGTATTCAGTCAAAATTGAGAATACTTTGATCATAAAACAATTTACGTCACTTTTGACGTTTGAAGTTCTCCGTGCGTGTCCTGCTCTTCATGTATGAATCATTCTTATTTACCTTTACTTATCAATAAAGTCAGCAACATTTACCTTTACCTATTAATAAAATCAGCAAAATTTATATATTAACTAGACATAGTTCAAATTTAGACATTTGAATCTGACAAATACATATTGTATTTTTAAGCATTACAGATATTTTCACAAAGTCTGGAAACTAAATGACTGCCTCTCGTACAATATGACCTATTTTCCACTGTATGAAAATAACAGTTAATACAATTTGAGCCTGTACGAATGGACAAAAACAAGTGCAAAGAAATACATCTATAATTCCAGTGCAAAATTATTGAAAAATTAATATAAAAGCTTCTACATACGACAATTTACACCAGAATATATATTGTTGCAAGAACTGCTGTGCGGATTCCAGTAACTTTTCCGACAGTCAAATATATCTGTTTCATCCCAATCACAGTTTAGACCTTCAGGTGTGTTGTATTCACATGAACGGTAATCGCGTAGTTCCTCTCTAGATTGAACATTTTTGTATCTGAAGATATAATGAATTGATAAAACATGTAGTGGATAGGTTACCGTTATAAAATCAATCAACGGGAAAACTTATTATGATAAGTAGTTATGATGGTCTTAATTATTCTAGCACTTTCAACATGTACGTTTACATTAAACTGTCTTTAAATTCAGGTAATATTACTGTTTTTATGCTATGATCTAAAATACTAATACGAAAGAAAACAGACAGAAGCAAATAAAATTATTCTATTCTGTTTTAATTTCATGTTTACATACCCTGGTTCAGTAAGTACTATTTTCCATCGAATTCAACTAACAGTATATATTGAAATTTAAGTTATAGAAGTAAATTAATAAATCTGTAAACAATAAATAACGCGAATCTTTTCGATATTCTTTTCGTATTCCCTAACACCTTTGTTTTGGACACTACTGGAACTGAACCGGAACTTTCTGATACAAACCAGAACGATCTTTTTAATGATTACCATGGTACAGTTTCAGTACAGAGGCAGCAGTCTAGTATAATTTTTTTGATATAGCTAATGCTCAGAACGTGTGAGTACATTATCAAAGCGCAAGTCAATCAAATCTTTGTAATGATATACCTTGATATATATAGCACATTTAATCTGACAAGATCTCTTTCCTAACTTAAATATTTGGACACACCTTGTAAAGTTATATCCCAACATTTGACACACAACATCGGCCGCTTGTATGTTGTTGATATAGCGAATGGCTTCCCATCGATCATGTACATATAAAGAAACAGTTCCCATGAAGTCTGTACGACCATGTATAAGTCTTACAGCAGTACCTGAAAAAGGATACACAGTTAAATACTAGTACACCAAATCAATAAGTAATTTTATTTTTGATAGTATTTGATGATGACCTTTTAACATTTTGTATATTTTTCAAACATTTAAAAAAGCAAAATTTACATATATACGATGTAAGATGTAGTTAAATTATGTAAGACATCAAAGTTAATGTAGATATTTTACCGCATTTTACTCCTAATCGACTTGAACAAAATTGAGTGGTTATATTGCATTTCGAGATATCCCTTTCTTTGCCACCGCAAGTTATTTGTGCAGCCTTTGTAGATCTGCCAGTTTCTGAATATATTTGTACTTTCCTACAAATTTGAAAACATTATAAAAACACATACCGATGTAACATGCTTGGTGCACTGCACAACAGAAAAGCAATGAGGAGGGCTTCGTTTATTTTATACTGGTTTCTGTAACGCAACTACTATGTATACTGCCCGATAACACTTGCCTGATAATGTTCTGTTATCACGTCAATGACCTGATAACAAAGTTAAGCCCCGACCATATTGCCGGACTAGACCTTTAATCAGTACCATTCCGAATAATTTTTGATAGAGTCCAGGTTTAATCATGTATGACCTTTTTTCTAAACAGATTCTATAATCTACTTGTGATTTCCTTAACTCTGCCTATCTCCATTTCTATCGAACAATGATGATGTCATTGTGTAATGTACATCATGCCATCACAATGTTTACATGGATCGATTCTTATAAGTGTTTATACACTTGGGACAATTCACTTATTGTGCTTTCTTGATTTATGCCTAATTGAAGGCATTTATTTTTATTAAGTAGATGCAAACGTGTCTATTTTCATTAATAATCTTGGAAATTTAAAAATGTGAAAATAAAGCATGTTCTTACGAATACATCTGCGGATGTCTCTAAATTGATTTTTGTACTTTTAGCATGTGTAAATGTTGAGTTCTGCTCAACCCGGGGCTAGAGGGCGTGGACGGTAGCATGAACAGGCTCAATCAAACCGAGCCTGCAACATTTTCGTTTTTGTCGTGTTGGGCGACCTGAGAAGCTTCCACTTTTCTCTATTTTATTTATTCAAGATGATATGTTATAGTTTCATGCAGGTAGGAGTTATTGTTTGCTTTTGTTATTTTTATAAGGATATCAGAAAGTGAATAAACATTGTCTAAGTTGAAGCAGGCTCGGCAGATATGGGCGGAAATAGTTCGCTGATACTCCATTTCCTTTCATAGCATATCAGTCTCGACTCGGTAACATTGACATCAAAATACAGTAGCCCGTTATTCTCTATATATCAATCGAAAAGATATATAATTTGTTTAAACCCAACTTAATTTCTTGGAGAGTTTGTCTAACATGTAAAATGATAAAACGTAATACAAACTCGTGGGTGGGTCATAATCAACATATTGACCTTCTGCAGTGCTCATAACATATTTCAGTTATAACAATATAAGACCATTAAACTGGAATAAATGAATTACCACATGCAGCCTTTGAGTGTTGCATTTAAAGTTCGGTCAATATTAAGATTTATCAACCTTATAAAAGTAACTTCAACATCGGGCACACCCTTGTTTGATATCCAGGTCCATAAATCCTCACATCGCCCACCCTAAATGACAATGGTTGTATATTATTTCGAACATATTTAGCTTATTCATGCTGAAAACTGACACAATTTGAGTAATTAGAATTTGAAAGCATGTCATATTCGAAGATTTTTATTTTGAAATATATTTTTTATAGTACAATAAATCAGGAAACGAAAACAATATCCACTTTCTATGTCGTGTTATGCTTCTTTTACCGTTAAGCGGAATAATTTGGGTTTGAAGCGTTCTTACTACAAAGTGCTAGCTACTGCATGCTGCTTTGTTCCGAAAAGTAAAGTCGTTTATTTTTGTTTTGTTAAAACTGACAAATTGAGTAAAATCAATTTCTGCTGAAATACGTTGTCTTCTTTCGTAGTCTAAAGTATGAATCGTTCTAAACAATAAAGATGCAACAAATGAATGAGAATATAAAAAAAAATTACAACATAGAGGTGATAAGATTTACATAAAAAGTACCAAAACGAATATGCACGTATTACTACGCGCTGTGCATTTTTGGCAGTTTCAAAGACGCTTGCTTAACACTGCATTTTATAGGAGTTGCGTAAAATACATTTAAACTTGTTGATATTGAAGAAGATATAAAAACAGAAACTAAATGGAAAATTTATCAAATTGTATGTTGACGCCGAACATCTAGAAATAGTTAATCAAAATGCAGAAAGTTTTTAGGACATAAAATATTGTGAAAGTAACTGTCAATATGCTTAAAAACGTACTGGAAATTCTAATTGGAATACATTTTATAGGATATTATGTAACTGTTTTACCAATTCATGCTGTGGAGGTTTGTCGGAATCCAGCAGGTACCGTCAAGCTTTCAAAATCAATAATAATCAAAGGGCAGTTGCCTGATGGAAAATCATCAGATCAAAACCTAACTACGATATATGCATCTACACATCATATTTATCATTGCCATGAATCTTCATAAAAATCCAGCAATCAAGGGAGAAATATACTGACAACGTTATATAACAAAAGAATGGCCAAAAAGTATTTGTTTCGCGCATATATTTGCTGTCTTCTAGTTCACTGCGCAAATAGATTTTATAACAAGCATCGTTGTTAAGTTTAATCAAAATGCGACTAGCGATAAATAGAAAGTTGACAAAGTTATATAATTAAAACAATTTCCAAACAATATTAACTCAGAAAAGCCTTTCAAAACAGTAACAAGGCAAATATTTGCTCACACATCCGTTTCGTTATGTCTATCGTTGCTATCAAGTTTTGTGAAAATTCGACCATAAGTGTAGAATGTAGTACGCTGACAAGATTGTGTGCCTTCCAAATGGACGGACGAAATAAAGGAGGGTGGGGAGTGACGAAAAAGTAACGTTTAAACTAATATGTTAAAATTCAGCTTTGTCTGCATAAACCTGTCCATTGATCACGTTGTATAACTGACTTATAAATCGGGTGTTGAATTAATGTTAACATTGTTTTAGTTGATTTATGCCGAACAAAACTTAAATCGAAACAAACTTGTTGTGTATTGTACAATTTATGTAAGGATCAGCATGATCGTGAGACCATTACACTAAATAGCCCGACTCTGACGCTAAAATTATCTAGCACGGGTACAATCTAATTACACAATTTCACATTACTAAGGCCGTACCGAACCAGATCTATGATTATCGTCCCAATAAATCTTTCACATTTACACAGTAGGCAGGAACAAATCAATCAACATGTCAGTAAGAAAATATAAACATACCTTGTGTGTCTTTGACACATTTCTCGTCGCAAATGAAGAAGTTTGATATCCAGCGGATATAAAATACAAACTACTTATTTACAAATAAACAAACAAAGTCATATCAAAAATTATTTTCAGTATGGCGTCTTCTGATACAACACAAAAAAACTTAGTTCTAGTCCGGCAAATGGAAACTATTGCCATGCAGTTTTTTTAAACACATGTACTCAACACTATTGAAAATATTTAAAACTAACTAATAATTTTCAAAGTAATCAGTGCAAACGTTTAATACGAAAACATTCTTTAATAACCGAATAAGTACTTTCATTCATCAAAATGTTCTTTCGTTCAGACAGTCAAAAAGCTACCATCCCAGTGTATATTCAGTCTGCTATGGCTCATGAACAAATCTAACAAATATATGATATAATACCCTGTGCTTAATCCCATCATCCTGCACAAAACATTACTTGTTTGAACTGAAGTAGTGTTGTCAATGTGGCATATATCTGTCCATTGCTCGTTGAAAAACAATTCTGCACGACCTGTTCGCCAGTTTTCCCCTTCCGAAAGTCGAACTTGGGTATCTTAAAATTAATGCTAGAAAATTACAACAAGACAACAAGTGGGTCATGAATGCTCTATATCGCTTATTTGACACAAAAGGCTACACAGTTTATTGGTAGAAGACATCTACAGAATTTTATTTGCCAAATATCTGAGCTGTAGGCATTGAGGTTTTTGACAGAAATTTTATTATTGGTTTTCCTGTATCAGTTTATAAAAACAACTGACCCCTATGGACAGGGCCAATGTTGACCTCGGGGATAAGGTCTGAATAAATTGTATAAAGGACCACCTGAAAAAAACAATGCTACAAATCTAAGCCCTGTGTGTTACAGCTTCAGACAAGAATATTGCATGCTTTGAACAACTTAGTAGAGGACCACTAAACAATGATAAATGCTGAATATCCAGCTCGGTGTATTACTATTTTAGACAACATTTTCAAAGCTTTTCATATGTAAAAACAAGCGAACCTAAGTTTAGACAAATTTTGACACAAGGATTTCTTACTTAGGCATAAAACAAGTGAACTCCGACACGGGACTAATTTCGACCACATCGGTAGGATTTGAATTAATTTGGTAAAAAAACTTTTAGACAATACTACATACCTAGGCCTTGCGGTTTTTGGAAAGATTTTTAAAGTATTTTGTTTTGGTTGCTACGAAATCTATATGGAATGGAATTTGTTGAAAACAAAAATAAATGGTATAGAACCATCCGCAAAAAAGCCAAACCGAGTTTAATTAAGTTCCATCAAATTGTTTCAGAGAAGACAAGGTCAAAGTAAAGCTGTCGACGCGCGACGAAGGACGCACGACCATCCACCTATACTAATAGTTCACTAATAATTCGATTTAGAAATGAAAGACCTGTATAAATGCTCAGACCTTTCTGACGTTACTTGAACCTAAAAAGATTTAAACTATAAATGTCAAGATATAACAATGATACTTCCGAAAATGATAAATATCATGGTTCATATAATTATAATCATAATGAAAACGCAAAACGCCTTAGACAAAACAAACTGAAAACAAACAATTAAAGCGGTACTTACATCACCCTAAAAGCTCTGTAGCTTTTCATATTTGACATTGTACAGGAAAATGTGTCTCTTGATCATTATAACATTAGTAATAGTTTTGCAATGTGAATGACTTACTGCAGCTGACAGAAACTGTGTTGTCATAGGTGCAATTTGAGGTGAGTTGCCAAGGAGATGACTGACATTGCTGCAAATCCGTTTCATGCCCAGAACATTGCAAATCTTGAATTAGTATGCATGACACACTGCTACTGCTACTATGAAATGTACTATTTACCATTGCAAAATTCCTATAACGATCAAAGAAAAGTACTATCATGTGAGAGTAGAGTGAGAGTCAGAACAAAACGCATGAACTATGCATATTGATAACACATGCATTTCAGCCATATTGTGGTGTTAGATGGTATTCCGATTACAATATAAGGAAGATAAAATAGTTTTAACTTCTTCTTAATTTCCGTCATATTGCTGCTATATTTTTGTTTTATTAAAACATTTCTGTTGCAAGGTACATGTAGTAATGATAGCTAGACAAAGATACTTGACTTACTTCGTATAATTAAAGCCCAACATGGAACATATAACCGGTATGTTTTTCTCAGCAAAATTGTTGTTAGATATTGTACCCCATGAATTTTCATGCTGTATGTCTACACGGCCCATAGCTTTGGTACGGCCGCCTTGAAGTTGTATTGGTGTTACTGTTCAGTTAAAAGAAAAAAAATCTCATCTACCTGTTCTGTAACTTATAATATACATGCATTTATGTTTTATGTATATATCAAATATGTTTTTGTAATTTATGCATGGTTTAGTGCACATTTGAAATTATTTCACAAACAAAACTTTCTAAGAGATTAAATAGTGGATTTTTCTTTCGTAAAACACTAATGATATTTTTATGAAATTGATATAAACTATAAAATTCATAAAAGAATAAAAGCGATATTTACTCACAGCAGTCAATGCCAACACTATGGTAATATGAATTGCTGCAGTTATCGTTGCCTGTATCCCAGTCGTCAGATGGACATACTGATATATCTGTTTCATTTCCAGTACATTTCATGTTCGAAATCATGACGTTGTTAAACTCATATCCATATGTATCATAGGAGTTCGAATATGTGATGTCACTAAAATGTTGCATGCTTATATTGTTAACATTAAATACCGTATAAATTGACAAAATAAAAGAAAATATCAGAACTTACAAAAAGGAATACACTGGATTCTGAGACAAAATTTATACTCTTAACTGTATTTCATTCGTCAAGAGTCTTTCTAAAAATAAAAAATGAAATGTTCATTGACAAAATGCAACGACTACGATTGTAGGGCATATTACTAATTGTTGATAAGAATAATCGTTGTCATGATCTAAGATAATCTGACCTGTAATGTCAGATTTCTTAAAGGGGAATATGCAAAGTTTGACAAATTTATAATCAGAATCAATCAAGTTATTTCAATCCCAGCCTGATAGGAAAATTGGACTACAAACAATGGAGATAAACATAAAGCCGTTTAAGTATTACCAATGTTATTAAACGTCAGTCGTTTTTGGTAGAGTATATCATCATTCTTTCCATTAATAGGCATCATCAAAAGAGGTATTCATTGAAAAATTGTGTTACATATGATTACTTTAAGTCAAGTTTTACTATTTGACATTTAAACTTAGATTACCGTTCGTTACAGTATGACATACTATTCATTAAATTACTATAATCGGTATAAAGAAAGGACAATGACACCTCTATGACCCAAATGCACTTGCGTAAAAATAGCACACATTGATTAAGGACTTTTCTTGGAAAGGGTGACAGGGAGGGGAGATGGGGGTAGTGCTTGAGTGCAAGCTAAAACTATAAAGAAATGTATAATGATTTAATCGATATAAAGTTACATAGGGTTGTCTCCAGGTCCAGATCCATAAGCCAGGAAACATCATTTATGTACAAAATCCGATAAGGCCAGTGTTTGTGGGCGTGAAGAATGTTGTACAGATCTTAACCTCTCACGAATAGACTCAGTCAAATAGAATCTGCTATCATTTTACTTAGTTGCATCCTGTGTTTCCAAAAGATCTTCTTATGGGTTTTATTTTAAGGTGGATAAAAGTTGCAAGACAAATTCTGCATTAAATCCATTGCAGACAAAACTTTCGAGAAAATCTGATTACATGCACACACACCTAGCCCTGATAAATGCAATATAGGTATAGGTGGGAGTTTTGGGATCCTGTGCCGAGAAGTCAGAACTTCTTCGAGACAATACCGGTATTATGCATTTTATGCTATTTCAGAGGATGCCAGGTTAAACTGTGCATACTTATAGTCTAGATAATTTGGAATACAAATATCGTTAGTGACTTGGTAGCCTCCTCACCCCAACCTAGAAAGTTTGTGAAAATCTACAAGACAAGTGGTGCGTCTTTTTTAATCATTTTAGACATATAACTTTTTCGTGTCTTTCCAATTTTTATTTCATTTCAGTACATCGAGATATGTACGAGTACATATGCAGAATGTTCTTTATATGGATACAATACTCATAAAATTCAAATGTTACATGTTTCAACATGCAGTTTTGTCCATATATTTCAACAAGGTCCAAACACATATATATTGTACATATTATGTATCTCTGAAATGTTTTTTCAAATACTAATGAGGGATGGTAAATGACCGGTGAATGATGAAATGATGGAGAGTCCTTAAAGAAAAAAAGAAGAGAGCGGATATAGAACTATTAGCAAAACGGCTTCTGATTAATGAGCAAAAGTGCACACTACTATCCAATGTGTGACTATATGTCGGAGGTACCATTGACTCTGATACTATACAACACAAGCCAATGATAGAAGGAGGCTATGGAAATATGTATGCTACGGACATTTCTAAAAGTGACACATTAACTATGAGTAAGTTTACAATATAAACATATTCTACAATGGATAAAGAAATATGTATTACGAACGAACAACTAGAAAGAAGATCTAAAAAAACATTTTACAAAATAAATTTGCTTCATTAACTCAGTTGTACATGAAGTGAATATACTATGTAGAAGTAGATCTAGTATGACATTTTCGAGAACGTAGAGAAAAGTAGGAGAAATACCAGGCTATCAAAATATACATTGTCAGAATAATTTGTAATTGTTATATAATAATCACGTGTTGCAAGCGCTCGATTACCTTACATTTAATCATTGCTGTAATTATACTGTTGTGTTGCTGCAAATTCATTCGGGGATTTTGTGGTTCATTTTGTTTTATTATACATTTTACAATGTTGAAAGACTGCCAGTCACTCGTTAGAGCCGTAACTCTTTGTAGAATACCATATACGAATCTAGGTCAATAAAACAAACGTGCCAGGATAGCCCTAGTTCGCTCACATGAGAAACACAAAATTACAGTGTAAACATGTTTAACCTAGTAATTTTTTTGAAACAAATATTCTGGCCAATTTTCATTAAGATTGGACAAAAAATGTGGTCTCTTGAGTTTAAAAAGGTATTTTCTTAGATATGATCTAGTGACCTAGTTTTTTACCCTAGATAACCCATATTGGACCTTGACCAAATTTCACGAAGATCAATTGAAAAATACAGTCTCTATCGCATACACAAGGTTTTTGTTTGATTTGACCTAGTGACCTACTTTTTGACCTCAGATGACCCATATTCAAACTCGACCTAGATTTTATCTTGGCAATCATTTTGACGAAATTTCATGAAGACCAATTGAAAAATACAGTCTCTATTGCATATACAAATTTTTTCTTTGATTTTAAGATTTTAACCGCTGATAATCCATATTCAAATTCGACCTAGATTTCATCATGGCAATCATTCTGACATAATTTTATGAAGATCAATTGAAAAATACAGCCTTTATTGCATACACAAGTTTTTTGCTTTGATTTGACCTATTGACCTACCTTCTGAACCCAGATAACCCACGTTCAAACTTATCCTAGATTTTATCAAGGCAATCATTCCGAGTAAATTTCATGAAGATCAATTGAAAAATACAGCTTGTATAGCATACACAAGGTTCTTCTTTGATTTGACCTAGTGACATAGGTTTTGACCCCAGATGATCCATATTCAAACACGACCTAGATTTTATTAAGGTTATCATTCTGACCAACTTTCATGAAAATCAATTGAAAAATACAGCCTTTATCGCATACACAAAGTTTTTCTTTGATTTAACCTAGTGACCTAGTTTTTGACCCCAGATGACCCATTTTCAAAACTCTCTTAGAATTTACCAAGTTTATCATTCTGTCAAAATTTCATGTAGATCAGTTGCAAAATACAGCCTCTATCGCATACACAAGCTTAATGTTGACAGGCGACAGACGACGGACGCCGGACATCGAGCGATCACAAAAACTCACCTGAGCATTGCTATATATTCTATAAATAGCAAAAATCAGAAATCGCTCTTCTACAGAAATCACAGGAATGTTAAGGTATTAATATATATACAGATGACAGACCTATTACTCTATAGCACAAAAGGAGAACTAAGCGATATCTTAATAAAATTTATTCCTGTACCTTGCTATTGCATTATTGGCGATATGCAGTCAATGCATACCTTTTTGGTATACATTTTTGGTAGTCAAGTGTTATAGACGATATCGTATATGAGCTAAGCACCAAGGCGTTATCATATATGAGCTAAGTACCAAGGCGTTTGGGCAATCAATGTTTGAGTCAAAGACAGCGTCTGGCGGGAATTTCAATAAAACTACAAATTAAGTATAGTAAATCAAGCCCACAAGTGGTTAAGCAGAACGTCATTAGTTGTATGCTATTAGTTTAAAACTCTAAAGAATTTGTCTTATCCCTAGCATTACTGCGTTTACAATCTAACTCATTTGAAAATCATTTGTATACGAACATTTAGGAAAGGTAGCAAGATGTAAATTTCCTATATGGGATATATAAGTTTCACCAACTTTGCGAATTACATAACGTAACAAAGGACAGTCAACCTAATCTGTTAGTTAGTCAAAGACATAGTCACCTTAGCGATTGGTCCCATTTCATTGCTTAAAATATGAAAGGCGAGTACCCGAGTAATAAAACATATCTTGAATACATCTGGCCGGTACATGAATTTGTTTAAAATATCAATTCGTGCATTTCATTATTGTACCTAATAGCTCACATAACTGAACCTTCTTTCAAGTAAAACAATGCATCATTTTGGTAATATAAATGTGAGGATATGTCAAATACTTCCCTTAACTTATTTTAGTATATTAATTATTTTGCGTTGACGTTTAGTGGACGTTTTTGTTGCAAGAACAAAGGCGATTTTTACAGATATTAAGAATGCAATTTTCTAAAAACCTCGCCGCCGTCGACAGCGGCCTCCGTGTGCATCAATGTAGTTACAGCACTACTATAATGGTTCCTAGTGCATTGCATTGGATAATATTCAAATGGCTATATCATGTTTCAGTCCGAGTTTGATATCTTTGTCGTCAATTTTAATGCTTAACCACTCTCTTTCTAATGAATTTTTTTTTCAAATAGTGCATATTCCCCTTTAAAATAAATGCATCTATACAAGCATGGTTTTACAAAATTGTTAATGCGTATATGAAAAGGTATACAGTGCGGACATTTCAAAAGAACGTTAATAACTTGTAAAATGCCCTAAAAGATGAAAATTTAAATGATGTTTTAGCTTGTAATATATATTAAATACACTTAACAAAACTTGCAATTGGTCATTGAGGTCAGGTTACCGATTAGTAAATTTGCTCAGTGTATATATTTCCTACTCATTTACCTTGTAAAATTGTATCCCAGCGACCAGCAAATTACCTCTGCATTTTCTTTGGAAAATGGTGAAACGCAAATAGTTCCCCATTTATTGTTATGAAAGACCTGAACCCGTCCTGAGTAAATTGTGTCTCCGTTAACCAGTCGAATTTGTGTGTCTACAAAGCGAAAAGAAATGATATAGGATGTTGTTTTCGGCTTGGTGTGTGTGTGTGTAAGTGAGTGTGCGTGCGTGCGTGCGTGCGTGTGTGTGTGTGTGTATTTTCCAACAATCAGGTGGATTTTGCCAGACCTGTATCATACGAAACGCGCCTGGCGAATACGCGACACATGGGCACAATCAACAGCAATCTACATGTACTAACTCTGTTACTAAATATATCATATATTCTGTACTTTTTGCTAGCCGTAAAAACACCATAATACATTCCTCTAAAATAAAGACCTATTTTCATATATTTATAAAATTCAGGCCGTACTTTTTTAGAATGTTTACAGATGTAGAACATTATAATACACTTAATTGTACACGAAGGTTCAAATGAGGTTAACACAGCAGAGTCGAAACAGGACGTAGGAATTGGGGCATCCTGATGTAACTTCTGAGGACGTGTATTGGCGTTGGCCCCTACACATTATTGGCGGTAACGCCTTACCGTAATGTCCCTTATACATAATTTCCCTTGAATAAGACTTGATTTTTACACGAGATCACGTTTCTCAAGATTTTTTTTTTGACTTCCATAGCATGCATACGGAGCTCAAGAATTCTAGATAGCGTGATACACACAAGAGGTACGTCCCTTTGATATGTCAAAATTGGCCTTATTTCACATTGTTTATTCTTAAGAATTAACATGTCTTGAGCAATCTGAAAGAATTTTAACGCAATGTACACGAACCAAATTTAATTATGTTCCTGATCTCTTTGGGTTCACCGAAGTACTGTTAACTGACATTAAGGTGAAGGTAGATAACTTTTGTATGATAAATATTATCGAATTATCGAATTCGGTTGAGATCTTTGGCCCATGTACAGCGTGGGGGAAATGCATTGAGATTTCTCAAGATTCATAACTTAAATGCCGTCTCTCTCGGAGTGTGAATTATAGCCGTTTTGTAAAACCAAAGAGGCACAACTCTTACAGGATCAGTGGACATAACTGGCTGCTGAGTTTTGCCAGAAATGAGATACAGATGTCGCCAATGAGGAACATGGGCCTTTACATTTCTGTTTGGCGTGACCGAAGGTGATTACATTATTCCCAAAATTACCCGTACTACATCCACTCTGCCATACTGTCTTGCTGAAATACTTAGAGACATATTATAGACTTTGAAATCTTATCACTTGAATTACATAACATATCATACTCAAATATAGCGTGTAAAACTTCACTTGTTATCGTAACTAACGAGAATGTTAGAAAGAATTTACTTTGAATTTTGCAGTCAACTGTAGCAACACGATTATGTTTGCATGTAGCATTTTTCCATGGTGAAGACGTACATGCTGCTAAATCGGGTTCACTACCATTACATTTAATTTGGTTGACCAAGACATCTCCAGATCCTCTTCCAAAAAATGAATCTTGAAGAACAGACGCATTCCTATAAAATATTCAGCTCACATTTTGTTTGTTTTTTTAATATTATCTGTTGGTCAATTAAAGTACAAAACCAACATTTATGACAAAGATAATATTGACTTTTTTCTTGTTAAACATTATATTGACTTTTGTTGTATGCATTATTCAATGATTTTGTGACAGTAAAAATTCAGCCTTTATGTTATAGATACGATTTACTTTTGCTTAAGGATATGTGACAAAATTACGTCATAAGGATTACCCGAATCTTGATTTTTTCAGATGGGTCTTAACGATTTTAGGGTGAGCTATCAGTATAAGTCGATGGTCCGGCTTCAATCGTCCGTCGTCAACAACATAATCATAATTTTGTCTAAACTACTAGTCAGGAGTTAATCTAAAGCATCGTGTCAGGATCTCCTCTCAACTTTATTCAAATGGTTACTCTTGACCGTTGATAACTTCCAAAATTAGTTCAAATAAAGCACTCACCCCCTTATTAGGGACGCTAAAGCTAAATTCTAATACGCTTGCCTCTGTTTAAACACTCTTACGCTATAATGAGGTCACGTTAACGTGCGGTGACGTCAAAGTTTTTGTTGCAACAAAGAAAAGTGCGGTGACGTCAAAGTTTTTGTTGCGACAACGAAAGAGCTCTATATATTTTATCCACTGTTTTAGATTGTGGGCAAATCAGAATCGAAATAATTCATAGCAAAATCGTGTTTTAACACTATTTATACACTCGGGCGGTGATACGTCGTACAAATAATTTCACTCGGGCTGCGCCCTCGTGATATTATTACGTCGGATGTTTAACCGCCCATCGTGCATAAATAGTGATAAAACACTCTTTTGCTACAAATTATTTCTTATTAATAAATAGTAACTCTTTCTAATGAAAAATCCATCAATATGACTTTTAACATCATTGTTAGTTTTTCTCTAATGTTTTTTTTTTTTTTTCAAATAAAGAGGGTTGGTCCATTTTAGGGCAGCTAGAGCTAAGGATAGAAAAAAGCTTTGGACAAATGGTTGGACTTATCCTCTTTTTTTTGGGGGGGGGGGGTCACTACAGCTAAAATAGAAAAAAAATCTGTAATGAATTTTTCCATTGAACTGCTCCATGGATCTTCATAAAACTTGGTCCATATCACCCTTTGCAAGGTTTTCTCTCAGATTTGCTGTTGTTACCATGCTTGATTCAGTGTGTCACACATATGCAATGTCAGGAGAGCGACTTAGGGCCAGTATGGCCTTCTTTTACAAGATGCTTTTACAAGTTGCCCCTTTTTTAAATGCTTGTTACTATTTATATCGAATAAAGGACATAATTCACTTATTTTTTGTTCGAAAGTTGCACGTTAGAAAGCTGTATAGATGATAGAAGTGAATACAAGAGCTTCAGCAATTAACTGTTCGCCATTAAAATTTCTCAGCAAAACAGAATATTAGCAGACATGCTCATTATTGTTTGTTTACTTTGTTTTAGAGCCGTTAAGGCAGACACAGTGCCCAACAAGTGTTCCTGTATTCTATATCAGATCTATTCAGTCCTAGAAAGTCGCTGCCAACTGTTTTACATAAATCAGATGTGAGGGCGAATGATTCCAGACCGGTGTCTTTCATTAAACTGTCAAGCAGAACAAACACCCACTCTTTCTACTAAGATAAGCGGGTAAGCAGATATTCTTATTTGACAGCGTCTTACATGTACATATACGGTATGCATTGTGTACATAGATTTTCTATAGTAAATGAATTTATGTGTTTAAGCTTTACAATTGCTCTACAAACCAGAATCTAAATCCAGCCATTCGGCATACAACATCAGCGACATTTTCATCAAAGGCATCACTACATATTGTCCACCATTTTTCTTTATGGTAAATCTCAACCCTGCCCGAACGCTCACTTGTACCATCAGCAAGACGAACTGTACTATCTTTGTAAACAAAATATTCTATGAATGGTACTTATCTCCATCTTTTTTCAATCACTAGAAAAAAACATGTTACAGACAGTTCATAAATCTTAACAGAACTGTCACAATATCAAACTAGAAGGTTTTGCATTCTGTTATTTTCAATTACTTTGTGCAAAGATCGTTTCAATACCAGCGTTTGAAAGTGAGTATGATATTTTTTACCGAGAGGTTTATTTAATGCTGTTCTTTGTTCATCTAGACGGGTATAAAACACAGTGGGACTATACGCAAATCCCTGAATCGCGCTAGTTTTTCTTGGATGACTTGCAAGAAGTCCCAATTAGATTTATACCTGTCTAAACACACAGAAAATAACATTTAATTGTTATATTTACATTTAACAGTAGTCTGCTACAAAATGAGTGATTGGCTTTCCATGACGCCTACCTTCAATTGTAATTCGCCTTTCAATAAATACAGAGTTCTTGTTTCAATTTAAGATATCGTTAAATCCAGTGAAAATCATATAGTGTCGATTCAATTTTGATATGTTCCGTCAGAAAAATAATTTTAGCTTCAATTTTATGTATGGTCTTTTTGTAATTTGTTGAAAGAATTTTTCGAATGACGCCATTTGTTTTTTATGATGATCAATTTCTTCCAAATTAGACCAGATTGCACGTGTAATCTTGCAGAAACTGCCATCCTTAATATCATTGAACCAATATTTTTTTACGACAATAAACGCATTTTTTTCTTTCCGTACATAAAATTTGCGATCGTCGTGTCTCTTGAAATATATTTTTGTTTTATTTAAAAAAACATATTTTGTTAGGTTATCCCAAGCATTCCACTTACTACAAGCAATGCCGACGTCAAGTCCACTAAGACAGTTTCCAGACATCCATGGATCAGCTCTGCAGTCTGAGATATCTCTTTCGTTGCCTTTACACTGGGTGTTTGTGATCATTTTGGATATATTGCCCTGCATATATTCTCCATTTTTCAGCAGATACGACCTGTTAATGAATGAATAAACGGATCTTCAGCAGTTGTAATTTATAAACTTATTTTCGGATTTATAGTTTAAAAGAGCTGTAATAAAATGTCAATTAACTCTTTTTTTGCTAACTGACTCAGAGCTCAGGTTTAACGTTTACTACTCGCCTGCAAACTATTCAACTGATGATTGGAAAGCTCATGTGTAGTATTTCAAACATTAAGTTGAACTCTAGCATTTTATGTAGTCTTATATTTTACATTTCGTTTATAAAAATGTATAGCACTGAATATCGATAAAAGCCTAGGAATAGGTAAGAAATCAAAGATAAAAACAATATTTATATGTATTTGGCTTACTTCTGTGTATAGCCCAACATGTTGCAGATGACATCAGAGTCTATGGTATCAAATTCATCCATACAAATTGTACCCCATGTACCGTTATATTGTATTTCTACTTGTCCGGCTCTAGCAGAAGGTCCTTCTACCAAACGTACTTTAGTAACAGGCTCTGCAGGTATAGTAGATTTTTCGTTTCACTTTTGCGAAACAACTCGAAATTTATTTGTTAAGCTGTGTCCGAGGTGAAATGAAATCATTATCACGTAAAATGTATATTGTTTAAAAAATCATATGTCCAAAGTTTGACATATATTTCTACATTCTCTTTGGTTTAGAATTGAATGAATAACAAACAAATGCACACTCTTACCACAATTTATGCCGACGTAATTTGGATAGTCACAATTGGTATGTAGCCACTGTTGTCCGGATCTGCAATCTGTTATGTCTTGTTCGGATCCGCTGCAGGTCATTTCTGATATGGCTTTTCCCCGGATGACATAATCGTAAAGGTGTGTGGAGGTATGAAAACTTGGATTCCTGTTTATGTGAATGAAATATTGTCAATGAAATTAAACCATTCAGTTTACCGAGAAATGAAAAGAATTGTCACAGTACTTGCTCTGTACTATGTAATTATACATTATGTAATTATGTATGAAACTTATGGTAGCTTATTTAGGATATCTCGTTATGTCGCGTTGGCAAGCGCGCGGCTTAATATGTAGCACATTTCGTTTCCGTCTAGGCACACGCTCCAAAATGTCATAAGAAAAGTTTGAAATATCCGCGCACAAGCTTAACAAAACGGGATTATCAACGCGACTCAATGAAACATTAGACGCGACAGAGAGAAACATTTCATTTCGTGCCGGCGCACACTAAATCAATAATAATTTCATGTAATCGAGTTGTTGTCGTGCGCGCAAATGCGTGTTAAAATGTTTAGATGTTTTGTCTCGGTGCGGGCGCCATAAATAAATATTTCGTGTTGGTGTGTGGGCACGCACGCCAATACAAAATGAAACGCCAAAGCGAGATGCCGAAACATTCATTTTTTTTCTTACATAATGTAGCACATGCACTAATGCACCAACAAGAAATCTTTGCTCCTTGGAGAAACAGATTGTTTCTTTATGTTGCGTACCTTGATTCATTGTGGCGCGTTGATAGTTCGTTTTGTCGCGGTTGGGTGCGCAAGGACAACACAACAAAACCTCCTAAATTTCGTTATGGCGCGTTGACGCGCACACCAGGACGACACAACGAAATGTGCTAAATAAACTGCGCACAGGCCAACGTTATATAACGAAATTTTCTAAATCTGCCACAACAGAAAACGATGTATAAGTAAAGAAGACAACATGTTCACGGTACTTTCTTTTCCTTTAGACAGTCCCCATGTTGGCGATATCCATGTTTTACATTCTATTTCATAAATCCTCTATTTTAACTACAATCAAACCGGTATTTTACAAAGTCCAGTTTAGGGAGACGTCTGCTCTCTTCATTCACAACATTAATAAACACGCAAAGTTTGAACGATTTGATAGAAGGTAACACAAGGACCATTTGTGTGAAATTATGTCAAAATTAGTCCATCTACAAGTGTCTACATATATATAGGCAAAATGACCACGCCCTCCTCTGGTGGCCATGTTTCTGTCTTCTTTTCTTTAAATTTGAACACTCTTGATAGAAGGTCCATTTGTGTGAAATTATTTTAAAATTGGGACTAGCAGTTTCACGCAAGAAGAATTTTTTTGAGTTTAGGCAAAGTGACAACACATTCTGGTGGCCATGTGTTTAAATGACTTGGAGTAATCTGATTAATTTTGGCAGAGAGTCACACCAAGACCATTTGTGTAAAATAATTTTGAAATCGGGGCTGCAGTTTCACACAAGAAGATTTTTTTAATTTTCCACTACAAACATATAGGAAAAAGTGAACACGGCCTCAGGCAGTCAGAATTTTTCGCGAAACAATACAATTTGAACAATCTTGATAGAAGGTGATATTAGAAGCATTTGTGCGAAACAATTTCAAAATCGGACCAACTTTTTAGAAGGAGATGTTATTTAAAAATGTTTTTAGGCTCAAGTTATGGAAACAAGCGTACTGTTTGAACAACTATGCTAGAGAACTACCCAAGAAACATCCAGGCGAAATTTCATTAAAATATATTCAGTGCTTTTGGAGGAGAAGTTGTTTAAAGCAATTGTGACGACGGACGGACAACTGGACGGACGGACGCATGCACGACGGACAACGGACACAGCATGATCACAATAGCTCACTAAGAGCACTTCGTGCTCAGGTGAGCTAAAAACGGGATTCAAAATGATTTTGTTAACAAAGACTGATCACAGCTGTTAAGGTTTTTTAAATGTTATAAAGCATTTCTGAATGAAGTATCTGATAAAGCGTTTTACGAGTTGTGACATTGGTACACACAAAATAAATGATAAAACTATACTGCACTATTGTCAGTTTTTACACGTTGCAGATAGAGGGTACTGTATACTTAAAATAAATAATATTCTGTACCACACTGTCGTCAGTTTTTGAAGTTTGATAGATAGATAGAGGGCTACATTCAAGCAGTTAAAATAACAAGGAAGACTTTTATTGCGTCTGCATCTGCTAATGCACCGAAATGTAAATTACATAAATATCCTGCACTGCTGTGCACAGATAAATGTAAAGATTACCAAATCATCAAATAAGTACCTGATGTTTTGTTTGTTGAATGATATCATTTTCATCCCACTATATTTATTCTTCCTGATTCACTGAGATATGTAATGATGATAACGCATTTTTAGTGGTAAATTCCGATAGAACAATCAGTAAACTGATGACTCAATTTTCAATGCTATGCATTTCTACGATGGTTTGTCATTTGGCTTTTAAACAAGCAAGTTTTAAACAATGTATCCACCATTCGTTTTGATGTCATAAATATGCCCTTAAGTTCATATTCCAGACAATGAAAATGTATTATGAATAAATGATGCTCTATTCAGAAAACAAAATCTAAAGCTATAAAATCAAGTACAGCAAATACTATTACCCAGCTGCAATTACTTTAAAACAAGTTAGATAAAAGAATTACGACTTTGTGTTCTAGAAAAACAATCATCAAATTATAATTTTTGCCAGAAAATCCAGTAATCACGCACTCGTTTTCACTCTCCATTAAGTAACAACGGAACCTTAAGCGTCAAAGTATTCCATATCGGTTCTGAATTCCATGCGTGACGCCTTAAATTTTATTTACATCAGTATATATATATAATTGTGAATTTTATTCAGGCTACTGAATAAAGTCATAAAATTTTAAAATATTTATAATTGTAGATATGTATGTAATGAAAAGATTATTAGCTTTGTATCGAGAAATATGCTGTCGTTCTTTAGCGGGATACTATTGACCTTCTAAAAGCCGAGCAGTATTTCCGCTGCAGAACTCGTGCATAATAAACGATACAAAGTTAATAATCTATAAGTATTGCAGTTTCTTATTTTATACCTATTTTACTTCTTCAGTCTGCGATTACATTTGTACCAAGTGACTGTCTATTATATTCAATATATTACATATTGGACGATTTTTTTATACAAATTCCCATATTAACGAATCGATTAAACCGTTAACCGATAAAAATATCTGCATGACTTCAATATGTTTTTTGAATGGGTACATGTCCAAATCTATCACCTTACTCTACAGCAAACTCTAATATAACACCATGATTATATTACATGTTTGGTTTTCCGATCATTCTGCAGAGAACTCTGGCGTCATCAACTGTAAAACCATAACTTTCATCGCATATGCCCATCCAGGTAGACAGCTCTTGCATGTACACCTCTACTCTTCCTGAATATGTCGTAGGACCACCTTGTAATTTGATAGGTGTAACGGAATCTGAAACAGGCCATTCCGTTTCTTACTTGCGTAATTCAATAAATCTTTATATCTAGTAACAACTGTCATATTTGGAACTTACTTAGAACAAAAGTACATTCGTCACCTGAGAGGAATGATGCTTTACCATTTTCAACATTTTCATCTGTTGGGAAACGAAGAGAAACAAATAGGTTTGTTCTGCTGGTTTTGTTAGACTCCTAAATCGTATTATTTTTATTTTTCTGCTTTTTTCATTTTGGAAACATATCAAATTAAAAGGACAAACACTTATCAATCAAATATTCAGTTGGAGATATACTGACAAAAATGCATCTCTTTGGTGATGGAATTGAAGCATTTTCCGAATAAGCTATATAGGGCATTTGTACAGTTTTACAAACATTTTAGCCGGTCCATTTTGATAAATACAGTGAGAGCAAGGTCGTGAGTTCGATCTTTGTGTGAGTCCTGTGTTTTGAGATACATTGGAAACATACAGACAGACAAAATTATAAAATTGTCACAGAACATGAAGAAATAGCACGTTTTACTCTATAAGAAACAAAGAATGACATTAAGGAATTGTTTTTCAGTGTTGTTATATTTTCTGGTCCTTAAAGATGAAGGAGTACATTCAAAAAGATGAGTTCCGCTTAAGTCGGTGTTAAGGGACTTGAGAGGTGTTGCACATTTCATTGCCGATAACTAACATCAATCCGAATCTGCTATTCTTCTTCTTGGTAACATTCTATGCTTTCAAAGGATCTTTCAGCAGATTTTATTACAGATTCAAAACTAAACGTTTAAAACATTCTAGTTCGGATTGCGAAAGTCAGAGAAATACTTAACGTACCAGAAGCAAAGTCTTGCCCACGACTGGTAAAAGCGAGGCATCTGCCAGAAAGAAAAACATTGTCAAACGCCGGTGTATAAGGCACTTATATTCCAGTATCAATTTCGCCAAAAGATGATGCCTCACTCCCAAATATGTCCTCATGATTTTCACAGTGGTTTTTACAAAACTCTGTTACTCTGCAAACTGAATTTTCAGATTTGCATTCAGTGTAATTGGTCGTTCAGATATATGCAAAGATGTTGCAGAAATATCTCAAAGTACAGTGTCTGTACTTACAACAATTGACCCCGACGTCGCTACCATTGCTGCAGCTCTTTATATCAATGTGTTTGCAGTTAACTATGTCTGTTTCATTTCCAAGACATTCTAAACGATAGCTTGTTATTTCGCCCGTACCTTTTCCGTAGTAAGCATTGTTATGAATGGAGATGTTGCTGAAAATTTATGCCAAATCATTCAAAACATGACAGTAATCGAAGTTTTTGATACAGCTTTATTCAGGTTATCGCTTTATTTCAAGAAATGTTTTGCTTAATGCAGTATTGTTTCATGTCGTACCATCCTCTTTGATAATAGAAAAATAGCTGATGTTTTGTTTACATTTGGAACAAAAGGTATAGTCACTTCAATAAATACAATAAAGACACCATTTCGAGCAGCCGGAAAAAATCATCTGTGCAAAGATACATTATATGTACTTAAAAAATGTAGTTACAAAAGATTGGTGCTAAAAAAAGATTATTTTTTACAGAGTTATTGATATTTAATTTGATTTAGTTTATTTCAGACTAGGAAAGTATTATGAAACCTGCCTCAAGTATATCTTTTTCATTTACAAATAACAACGTATCTCACCCTCGTTCAAATCCCAGCATTCTACAGACAACAGACGCCGTTTTGTTATTAAAGGAATCGTCACACATGGTATTCCAAGTTGACTTGGATTTGATTTCTAAGCGACCAGAAAACCGTGTTGGACCATCCGCTAAACGTACTTCCGTTCCTAAAGGATACAGATAAAAAGTACCACCCTTTCCCGTAGGCCAGAGCAATAAAAAAGCTCCAAAGACATAATATTTTTTGTATTTGTATGATCATATCTGATTATTCCTTTTACAGACACCAGATCAACACTAATACCTCAAGTACTTATAATGGAGCATGAGAATGAAATAGGTCTCATAACAATATTGAGTTATTATATATCAATATCAGATGATGCTTAATCACTTACAACTTTTTAAATTTCAATCTTGACTTCTGATAAGTTAAATATAATTTTTGATGGTTTCAATGCTCTTAAAATATCACTTACCGCATTCAATGGAAGCATCTTCGTCATGATCACAATTGGTATGGGACCCCCAATAGTTTGACTTGCACTCTGAAATATCCGCCTCATCACCAGAACATCGTAATTCATCAATGGTTACACTACCATTTCCCTTTCCATAAAATGCTCGACCTCTTGCTCTTGCACCTCTGTTGCAGTACATATGAATCATTTAATATATTAAAATAAAATGTCTCAAGGTATTCTTTAGAATTGCGTTAATTCTTGGTCAATAATACTAATGTTTACCCTTGACGGTAAATAATATTGTATCTCTCATTAACACTGATGTAATGGAATAACACACCCTTGTAATAGTTAGGTTTACATAAATGAAGGCGACATGCTGTTTGTTTGTCTTTTTGTCAACAATTCGCGGAAAATGCCGTTTTACCTTGTCTTGTCAGACATGTTCTTATAGCTTCAGTTCATCACCAGCAATCAACGTATTTGCGATTGGCAGTCGGTTGCCTTTTAATTCCTGTTTGATTCACTTAATCCGTACTAAGTTTTTTCTTGAATTTATGTTCAATTATACATGACCTAAATATTAACTACACATAACTCTTATGTGCTCAAGTGGTGGCATTTGGAACTTTCTAACTTTTCAATGTCAATTTATTTTACTTGTGAAAATACTATATTACAGTTGTAATCAAATTTCAAAATGTTTTTTTCGAAAGTCTTAAAACAGAAATTTTGGTTTTGTTGAGAAAAATATTTTGAAAGTTTTAAAACAACCCATTTACAAATAAAGCTTAAAACATTTTAATATTCAAAATGGTTGAATATTACAATGCCAAATACTCTAAGGATATCAAAATTGTTCTTTTTACGAGTTATTTAAAACTAGTCGCCATAAGTTGAAAAAGTTCCTATAACCACTCCGGAGATCTTTAGATTAGTGTATGATATAAATGTCATTATCATAATTAAAAACAAACTTTGTTACAGGATAGTCAATCATACTGTTGTACTGAAATGATATGTCTTACTGGCTAGTTAAAGATCGAGGAATAAATCTGATCTTTCCTATCAATTTCTTTAAAAAGTGCTTAGCGAACCCAGGTTTGTTACTGTAACAATTAGAGTTTGTACCTGAACGTACCTTGGATTATAGCCAAGCATTCGGCAGATAACAGAAGCAGCGTTATCATCAAAAGAGTCGTCACATACTGTTCCCCATTTGTCTTGAAAATTCACCTCAACTCTCCCCAACTGCTGATTAGGTCCACCAACTAGCCGCACTTCAGTTCCTTAAGTAGTGTGTAAAGGTCTTATGAGCATTATTTAAGAATGCACTGGTCAATTATTTGTTTTCATATCTTAAAGTGATTCCTACTAAATACAAAAAAAAAACATAATTATTGTTAAGACAAATTTTTTGTAATGGAGCTATCTATAATATCTGGTTTCACACTTTCTCAGCAGTTTACTTTAATATAATGTCGGTCTTCTTCCTGACAACTTATTTGTTGCAAGGATCTTTATTTGAATGCGTAAGGATATGATGACTGGTATCATGATTAAAATGCCATCGGAATTATTCTGATTTGCATAATACAACAATAATATTCTTAAATTAGAACAACAGTTTTCCTTTCACGTGTGACGCATAGTTGTGTATTTAATTTTATATTTGGCGTTTCCTAAGATATTAAATTTTGTTTAAACCGCTCTTGAAATAAAATGTATTAACAAAACGCGACGATGGTGGCCTTTATTTACTAATACCGGATCCACCCATAACTATGAAATAGGAAATCAGGCGGACACATTAAATGACAAATATCTTTTATCGCAAAACCAATGTAAGTAGTGGCGTGGTCTAGTGGTTAACACGTATGATTTGTAAGCTTACGGTGCTGGTTCGAGTTACTTGTTTTACTTTTCCAGCATGTTTCACCTGGAGAAGGAATATAGGTAAAACTATTTGTATCAAGCTTTTCTCGTGCACTTATACCGAGTACTTATTGACATTTTTCAGAGGATCTCATATTAGAATACACATTGAATCTATAAAAAGTGCAAGATGAATTAAGAAAAATAAATACAGAAAAAAACGATATAAAAAGACCTGCAAAAATAGAATAAGTAAAATCATTAAAAAAGAAGGTTTCGAACCTACACCATACAAACAGAAAAACAATAGAGGTCTGACACACTATCCACTAGACTACAAATCTGGAATAACGCATCGTATTTAGTTAAGAATGCTACAATATACAAATTAACACCACTTATCGGATAATACACCTGTTTAACCTGTTTTTGAAATTTACCATGTACCGTTAAAATAAAATTATCACGATCCATTAATAATTTTGTCTGTTTTTGCTGAAATAGCAAGACGAATTTTCTCATTGGTGAACACCACTCATTCCTGCTGAGTCATTTAAAAAACGGTGAAAAAAGCAATTAATTGTTTTAAAATTATTATCTTCTCTTAACGATTTATCTATCAAAGACAATATGGCGTAACTTGATTTCGAGATAGTCCATTGTCAATGCTCTTATGATTAATCAACTATCTGATTATGATTTACCTGTCACTACGATAGCTCTATTTAATGAATCATCCATGCAAAGTCATGTGCAATGACATGATGTCACCAGGTTTATGAAAAGTAATATATATCTAAATGTCTAATTGTTACAAGAATAAGTGTAAATCCAACGCTGTTTTTAAAGTTTGTTTTTATCAATGATAGGAAATGTTCAAACGCTTACAAAACGAAGTCGGTGGACAAAAAAGTTAGTTGAGATTTAGGATTAGATTCAGTAAACTGATAAAACAGTTTTCTAGCAGAAGGAACTTACGACAATCAATACTGGTACTTCTGGCGCTGCTACATGATTCTTCAGCCATTTGACACAATGAAATATCTTTTTCATTGCCGACACAACTTGATACCATGGATGACAGAGCCCCTGTAGAATCAGCTGGTGTAATTTCAATATCCCTGTTGATTGCAACATAAAATAAAAAGTATAGTGTTTCTTTACGTTTAAGTGATGTTTTTCTACGAAAGAACACTTCAATGCAATGGGAACGAAGGAAACAAAAAGCATATTAATTATCAATGTAAAAAGGATATATGTTGTTTAGAAAATAAAGTTAAAAATTTGTAGTTTTTAAATAATTTTAATGCTTAAAATAATTCACGTACCCAGTGCTTAATGCCAACATACGGCATATAACTTTTCCAACAGTTTTGTTGAAATTGTCAAAACAAATAGATTTCCATGAACCATTCCTTTGGATTTCTATTTTACCCGAATGAGGTCCCTCTACAAGTCTCACCGGTGTTTCTGGAATTAAATCAATATATTTATTTTTACAAACAGTTGCATCAATATAAAATAAGAAATTTTTAAACTGTTTTAGATTTCAATTATTATATGATATGAGAATTACAGTTATGATGCAAGAACATTAAATGGGAGTAACTTTGATTATGGCACGAAATATTCTTACGGCAACTGACACCAACGTCTTCTGTATGTGCACAATCGCTCTCCCCCCATATATTGGCTTTACACTGAGAAACATCTGACTCGTTACCGATACACTGCATTTCATCCAACAATATTTTCCCCGAACCAGGACCGTATGCTGATGCTTCTACAACGGAAGAACTCCTGGAAAATATTTTGTCCACTTTGCTTTAAAAACAGTTGAAGTACCAAACGCATAGTTCATATGAATGATTAATATTTTAAAAACATTTCGACTACATACAGAAACTAATAAGTCAGTTTAGAAAATGCTTAAAATTTTAGAAAATTTATAAAACAACTAATATCTCACAAACAAGGGTAAAATCCAAATGCAAATTTATTTTTTGATACAAGCAACGTCAAATTTTATACCTTTTAACTGTAGGAAACGTATCCCCCGCATCCACACAATATATTGTGTGTTGTAGTTCCTAAATTGACAATAAATCTACGCTATATTGTTACTCACTCAGAGTTACGAAACCCGAGCATTCGACATACTACACGTGCATCGTTGTCATCAAAATTATCATCACAAACAGTTCCCCATGGTTCTTCTTTGCTACGTCTTACTTCTAACCTCACTTCGTAAGGTGTCCTCCCTCCAGCTAGACGTACTTCAGCTGCATTTAAACATACCATTATATGAAAAAAATAACGTCTAAAGCAATTGTATCGATTGTTTGTTTCTTAAATATTTTGACATAATACAAAATCTCAAATGCAAAATTCAGAGTAATGTTAATAAATATCAACGGCAAAAATAGCATTGGAAAAGCTAATAGACATTACTTGATACAAGAAACACTTGAATCTCTCTCTATATAAGGCACTTTTACGATTGGCACTTGTATTTCCTTTCCAATGCGTTAAAGGCTATTTTACTTTATTATGCCTCACTTTTGTCTACAATGGTAAAATCCCATTACCCGAAAAAGAGATATTTTGACTATCAGAAACATTTTCAACCTTTTTGACACGTGACCTAGTGAAAGTGACTGTCAGGTCATGTGACAACACTGATATTTTGAATGTCATATAAGGGCAAATAACTGCTTCATTTTTTTTTTGCCAAATGATTGCCTCCCATGTACACAATGTCATATTGTAATGACGTCCATATTCAATGTGTACACAGGTGATTACCTCGCTAAAGGTGAAAATGTTGTATTAAATGAATTAAAAACTTTTTGTATGTGCTTAATTTTTTTTCGGTGTAATAAAAAAATATCATATGACAGCGTGTGCGGCATTGATATTGTCATCCCTCGAAACAGAATGTCACCACTCGGCTTTCGCCTTGGGTGACATTCTGCCCTCGGGTTGACAATATCAATGTCATACACGCTGCCATATGATATTTATATACTACCAGCTTCCGATATTAGTATATTTTGGTCACCATAAAATAAAAAGTACTTCAATGATTTTTTTTTTGTATTCTCGTACATGTAGAGTTGCTACATGTAGTGTAAAAGTATATGATTATTCATTACCCTGATACCAGTAACGAATACGAATTACTATAAAACTTTTACAAAGACGTACAGTAACTGCATTTCGTTATATTAACTTCCTTAACAATTCCAAAAGGTGTTAGAATGATACTCTTGTTCAGTAAATAATTTTAACGGAACCATGTAAATTCTTTCTTCTCTTTCTTAATTAAATATAGGCAAAATCTGTTAATGAAAATAATCATTTGATTTTTCCAACTCTTAAGTTTGTTTAATCGACACTTTACTCACTTTACTCTATCATATGTATATAAAGTATTATATCTTAATTCATTTTACGACTTGATATTTGGAAATTGTATATTTTGGTAGTTACTTGCGATGGAAAAACGTGGTAAATGTAAAGATCTTACAATAGTTCATGAAGAATAAAAAAATTGTCATACCTCCAGCCGCATAATCAAACAGCAGTAAAACACTAAAGGTAACAAGATTAAAAGCAACCATTTTTGAAAACAAAGCCTTCAGCCACACATTTTCTAACTTAATATTTGTAGAAGTACAAAATGTTGAAAACTGCAACTGCGCCGCAGTGTTATCTACTCTTCCTTTTTGATAAAATACAAGCAGGTGATTGGTTATTAAGGTAAAGTCACATGACACCTTAAATATCATTTTATCATCCGCATAAGAATTTGTCTTTTGAAAGGAAATTGCGTAATTTAGATGTAGCAAATAGACTGGATTGTAAGAATGGAAAAATGGTGATCATAGCATATTATGGTTTTTTAGGTAAACATATATTTTCATAATTCTTATTATTAGGGTAAATATTATGATGATAAAAATGATTAACATAATATAATTATATGTTTGATTTCTTGATATAGATATTGATAGTACATGTGCAGTTATCTTTTAAAGCTTCAGAGTGCAGCGCTTGCCTGTTTTACATAATTGTACTCTAGGTTAAACGCGATATTGTACTGCATACAATATTAACTATTTAGAACATGATTGTTAGAGCTGCCCGTGGTATGCACAGGACGAAATATGAAGGAAGTTAAGAAATTGCATACATATATATGAAACTGAATCATAGAGGTGAATACTTAAATGAATTTCAGCATATTTAGCGACAGCAAGAGCTGTTATAACAGCTGGGTTATCGGATCCGTGTTTGTCTGGTGTTTACCGAAACATCACTCATCTGAATGAGAGATATACCAGTCTGACAGGTGATTGTCCATACACTGATCACAGGATTGACAGAGCATGGTTTTATGCAGGAGTTGATCCTATTGTTACCTTCCCACCAAGCTATTGTGCGTGCGGGTACAAGTTTCCTATCTGGATGAACGGTATATTATCCGATTATGTTTTGTATGGTATTCACATATTTTGCATCCATGTATTATTTCCGTTTGAATAATTTCAAAGTAATGAAATAAAAACCAAGCATATATGGCCTAAGATAGAAAAATAGATCAAAGGTAATAATTTTTGACACTGAATATTATAGCCCGGCTACTTTGGATTTAAAATGACCGATTAACCTTTATTTAATTTCAATCGGTTTTATGACAGTACATGATTGTTATTATTCATACGATTGTAGTATTTATCTGCATAGTTAGATTAATCTTGATTTTTTACAAACTTATCAAAACCTGACCCATATTTTGACATGTTACTAAAATAAATTCTTAAAATCAAATGCTTTGAAAATATAATACTGTAGTGGGAGTAAATCCTTTGTAAGAGCATGTGTTTTTCCGTGGTTTGGTCGGAGGAAGAATGATAAATCTAATATAATGATCATACTGGATTTAACAGTTGTCATGAGTGTGTTCTGTGGCAGATAATTTATTGAATTTCGGAACCGCTCAAGCCAAATATAAAATATCATTCAAAATATTTCTTTGGCTATTATAATGATTTGGTAGCCATATCTCACAATTATATAATTACAGTAAAGCTGAAAATAAGAAGAAAAACATACTGAATCATGGAAATCGAACCTTATGGCTTGTTTTTCTCGGATCACCAACAGGTTCCCCTTTTTCAAAAGAGAGGCGTTTAAGATTCACAAACGTCCGCTGTTTTTGGTTATGTTAAGTAGGTAACTACTTCGTTATCTGTGTATGGCTGATTGCAAAGCAAATGTGGTTTAAGTATAGGAGAATTCACGACTAATTGTTCATTTGTGGAAAATAATACGAGAGATCAGTATACGCAGTTATGAGTGGTTTCACTGACTTTAACCATTTTCATAATCTTGTTTTGTTTCATAAACTAAATTTAATTGACTATAATAAAACGACAAAAGTATTTACTTTAGATAAAAACCCATGCAATTCACAAATACAGCTCTGTCAAATTTTTTTTAAACTTGGTATCGGTTGATTCATGACATGTAGCTCGGAAAAATAGTCCAAAAAAGTAATAATATTTAGACAGGAAATAAAAGAGGGTATTTCACAGCATCTATGAAAACCGAAGTCCGTAACGTCACTATTTACATATAAAATCACTTTAACGTTTAATGTGTCTCTGTAATCTAAACTTAATGATATGATTATGAATACATACTCAAGCATCGAGTTTAGTCTACACATTATATTAGACTAGATTCATAATTAATTATTATTTTGGAAACGATTTTGATAGAAGCACAGTATGTTATGCACAAGAATATCTGGGTGCGGTTAATACGACAATTTGATAATAAGGCTTTGTAAATAAATTTTTTGTTGTTGATAATTATCATTAAATCAATTACAGATTCGTGAAAAAGAATTAACAGTTATGGGGAAAAAAATGATCAGATAAGTGAGACATAATCAGATAGCGAAAAAAGGGAGAAATTTCGCTCGAAACATTTCACAGCATATAAAAACCGAAAAGCGTTGGATAACTATTTACACACAAGAATCACTTTAACGTTTGGTGTGTATATGACAAATCATATCTTATTGTGGATAATCATTATTAAACCAATTGCGGATTCTTAAAGAGTTAACAGCTAGTTATCAGTAACGACAGTAGAAAACGTCAGTGAAATAGTTTAAATGTAAATATAAGTAAGTAAGCAAATACCTTCTCTTTACTTCTTCAAGCAATGTTGTAAATATAAAATAGAGTAATTTTCGACAGCATCAAACGCCGATAGATATTATCAGCAACATTAACAAAATGTGTATTATGAAATTGATTAAAAGAAAGATGCCCTTCGTAGGTAACTAAGAGTACATTATATAAGCCCTTTTAATCCTTTATGAACATGTCTGTCAACCACATTCTTCTTGTCCAGTTGCCCAGCCAAACACGGACAATTTGCATGTGGATATACAAATACAGGTACATTGCCAAAGCCAGAAGATGGTATAGTAGATAGACAAGCATGTCTGAAATTCATGGAATCGTGCCATCAGAGCATACACATACAAATTAAGAACTGCGGAACATTCTTTGTTTATCACCTTACACCAGGACCAGACGACTCAGGATTTTGCTTCGGTATCATATTAGATATTCTTCATTTATAATTTAGTTTCAATTTGATAGAAACTTATATATTGTAATGAAAGGATTTCGTAACTTTGATCATTGTTGATATGTATTTTACTTATAATAAAAAAGTAGAATTTAACAACGGGTTTGATGATGTGTAAGTGTAGTGTTTTAATATACATTGTATTGTACAATCAGTAAGTATACTATTGCTAACAATTTGAGGAAACACTTCCAACTTACTTCTTTTTTATTTTCAGGAATTGACAAAGCAGGTAAGGTTAATGGTATACTTCGTATATATTTCATTTGTTTCGTTCGTAAAGATGAGTCACAAATTATTGACGTTATAGTAAATCTTAAATATGCAAATGTTCGTTAAATACTTTCTTATTTATATTTTACGAATATAATGGAAATATGCGCAAAATCACATAATTATACCATACAAAAGAATGTAAAGTGGTTATACTGAATATTTTATCTAACTTAAGAACCACCACAGACCACCCCGGGAGAACATGTTGAGAACATTGTTAACGCCACACTTATGATTCAGCAAGGAAGTATAACGTCCAGCAGTTTCATCACTACAATCAACATTACGTCTGATGATGATCATGTCAATGTCACAGCTGCATTACTTCTTACAAATGGGTCTGTGGTTCAGACTGTAAATGTTGATGTACCATTTTACCTTCATACATGGAAACCTCTCCTCCCTACCACAAATTACACAGTACAACTGTCTACATTTAGGAACGAGCGAAAGATGATACTTGCCACAGTATGGACTGTCACAAGTTAGTGATTATCAGTTTGTCCCGTGATAATAAAAATCGTTAAATGTAAGAAGATATACCGAAGATATAGCAAGGCATTCCATTTAACTAACAACATTCCAATTTTTTGCTATGTTAAATTACAACTTAGATAACCTACTCACATGTTGTACTGTAATGACATGATTGCTTTAGTTTATATTTTAAATATCGTTTCAGAAATACCTTATCGACCAGCCGCGGTTAGCATTGATACACAACTGGCAACCATTACAACTCATAGCCTAGAGATCAAAATAACTTTTGACAGTGGAAGCGAAAATGTGACAGCTAGCGGAACTCTTTTTCTGCAAAATGGCAGTGTGGTTAGTTCATTTACAGTAGACAAACCATCGCTGTCCCAAAGGTTTCAAGGTTTGTCTAGTGGGACCAAGTACATTGTTGCAGTGCATACATATCGACATGGGGAACTCGTTGAACTTGGTCGAGACTGGACGTTCACACGTAAGTAAATAGCACGCTACACTTATCTTAGATGCACAACGAAAATAAATCTGAATAAATTAGTATAATTGTCGAGTTACTTATGATACCAATTTTGATATTTATATTTGAAGTCAAGAATTTGTTGAAATACATACAATAATATGTTATATAAATTTAGAACCTGGAATGGAACCCTTTCTAGGACCAAGGTCGGCAGGTGATAAAGTATTAAGCTCTACAAGCTTTCGTTGCAAGTTTCATTCTTCACCAGATGTTATATATAAAGTACGTTGGTACGTTCAGCGAACTGAAAGAAATTTCACCATAGAAAAGGGAGGGGACAGCAAACATGGACTTCAAGAGCTATCTTTAACAGAAGAGGATCTCCTCAAGAATCATATCACTCTTCCGTTTTATGTAAATATCAATATTACGTACCAACAAATAACCTACATACATGTAGAGCAAAATCTATCTCGGGTTATTCTGCAATAAACCACGCGCGTGCAATGACGTCACCCGATCCAGTTGCGTAGCACGGTCGTAAAAAGTAGTTATATCATTTTCTAACACCGTTGAAACTAGTATGACGTGTTAGAATCGAAATAACAAATTCCCAAGTGTGATTTGTCGTAGAATAATCAGAGTTTTTCGTTCTTATGCGAAACAATATATCACACAGGCCTACGACCTTTGTGATATATTCTTACGCATAAGAACTTAAAACACGGGTTATTCTACGATAAACCACGTTTGGGAACTTATTATTTCTTAAATATTGACGACAGAAACTCATATCGTGGCGTGACGTCATTTGATTGCGCGCTCTCCGCGGCAGAACTCGTGCATATTTCTCGATACAAAGCTAAATCCTAGAATAATTAACAAATTTGCTTATCACTTGACACCACGGCTTGGGATTTGTATTAACTCTTTTTCCAGTGAATTAGAAATGACTGTCACATTTCTGTCTACAAAAATCAGATGTTTATTTTATAAGACATAAGTCTAAAGCTTAAAATCGTCTTGTCCTCTAAATTGGTTAGAATATGCAATTTAACAAATGATATTTTTAACATGGATAATATGAATTCATTACAAACAAATGATATTTTTAACATGGATAATATGAATTCATTACAAACAAATAACATTTCAACATATCTAAGTTTTAAAGGTTTATTTTTCTTTCCTGTAATCTGATTAAACAGTTTGGCAATTTGAAGAGGAGAAGTCATCAAAAGACACATTTTGAAATAAGTTATTCTCATACTATAGGTTTCTTGTGCTATAGCGGAACAACCAGGCACAACGCAGAAAACAAGCTTATCTGTGTCATCTGACCGTGTTTTTGCTGGTATTAAGGTACATATTATAGTTATGTTTAATTTTATTATTATTACATTTGTACTATAATTATTATCATTATAATAACAATATTAATTACTATTATTGTTATTATCATCATCATTATTATGATCGTCAAAGTAGTATGTATTTTTGAGTGCATATATAGGATAATCCTTATCGCACCTATACGATCATATTTAGCGATGCGTGCTTTTCAAATACCATGTAGCAGGATCAAGAGACTACTATTACAGTCACATCTGTTACTACGATAACTTGATCACCTGACTTTATGCATAAAAAGTTTCATGTCCTAATGAAACATTTGTAGATATATAAACATATAAATAATAATTACTGGAATTGTATTGATAAAATATACAAATAAGTCATTGTGATCAAAACAAAGTAATTTTAATTTGCCGATGCTTTGATAACAATTTGTTTCTTATTGAACTAGTTACTAACACCCGAAATAACTATGCACAGGGACGAAACAGCAGTAATTCGATTTACACCTACAGTTCCATTTGGATGCTACAGCCCACAGATCATTACAAACACCTGCAACTTAACAATGGCTGTCTCTATACCCGTCAGTAAAAAGTGTACAGGTATATCGTTTCATGAGAATTTGAAAATATATATCAGCGTTTTCCCATGCGTTTATTAATGGTAGGTGTTTTATTTACTAGAATATTTATTGTTATTGTTTTAAGGTATTTATGTTTTACTGTGTTAAATTCAATTTCTGCACTTACATTGGCCTATACAGGTCAGGATACGTCCTTTTCACCCTGGCATACGGTCATTTCAACTTCCACCGTATAGGGAAATAAGGAGACGTGTACTCTTAAATTCTGTGTAATGATAAGCTATGGCCAATCTGCGGTTCACGTACACATCAAACACATACAATGTTTAAAGCGACTTACCTACACATCGTGGTGTCAGATTTTAAAAATTCAAACTGTTGATGTGTTCATGCATATTCGATGTTCCAACAATGTATTTTCGTTGTATTTCTAATAAATTTTAGATGTGTTTCCCGGTTTATAAAAACAAGAGGGCCATGATGGTCCTATATCGCTCACCTGTTATCATTGCACTTGAGGACAAGAAGGTCCTCACAAAAAATATCTAAATCCAAAGGACAGGAACAACAAAGGGAAGAATTTAAACAAAACAAAAATTCTTATAAGGTATAGATGTGTCAAAATACACCTAAAAATTGGAGGTACCATCCATGTTGTACCACAGAAACGTGGTCTCGGTTTTTTCCTACGGCCAATAATAAAAATGTTACTAAAATAAGCTATTTATAGTAATGAAAAAGGGAAGTAATTAAAAACAATATATATTTTTAGTGAACAAAAGAAAGATCTGCCAAATAAATCTGTTGACATAAATGAAATTTCAGATCAGTATCTTCATTAGTTACGGAGATATACCCATTTTAATTTGAAATAAAGGGAGGTAATTTGACATAAAATCAGTTCATAGTTATCTACCCTGATTGTCTCACTCCAACTAATAACAATAATGAAATTTCAAATACGTCCTATAAGTACTTACTGATATAAATCCATTTTGATTACAATCAGGGGAGGTAATCAGATATAAAATAACTCTGGAACCTACGATTGGATCTGATTTGTCATGGAATCCAAGATTTATTGTTGTTGAAGACATTTTGGACATTTGTATCAAATAAAACCATAAATGAAGTCTCTATATGGCTGCAAAAGCCAAAACAGCCAATTCTGGACCTTTAAGGGGCCATAACTCCGGAACCCATGACGGAATCTGGCCAGTTCAAGAAAGGAAGCAAGATCTTGTGATGATACAAGTTGTGTGCAAGTTTGGTTAAAATCAAATCATAAATGAAGCTGCTATTGTGCACACAAGGTCAAAATAGCTAGTTTTGGCCCTTTCAGGGGCCATAACTCTGGAACCAATCATGGGATCTGGCCGGTTTAAGAAAGGAACCGAGATCTTATGGTGACACAAGTTTTGTGCAAGTTTGATTAAATTAAAATTATAAATGAAGCTGCTATTGTGCAGACAAGGTCAAAATAGCTAATTCTGGACATTCCAGGGGCCATAACTCTGGAACCCATGAAGAAATCTTGCCAGTTTAAGAAAGGAACCAAGATCTTATGGTGATACAAGTTGTGTGCAAGTTTGGTTAAAATAAAATCATAAATGAAGCTGCTATTGTGCAGACAATGTCAAAATAGCTTATTCTGGCCCTTTCAGGGGCCATAACTCTGGAACCCATGATGGAATCTCCCCAGTTCAAGAAAGGAACCAAGATCGTATGGTGATACAAGTTGTGTACCAGTTTGGTAAAAATCGAATCACAAATAAATCTGCTATTGTGCAGACAAGGTCAAAATAGCTAATTTTGGCCCTTTCAGGGGCCATAACTCTGGAACCCATAATGGGATCTGGCCAGTTCAAGAAAGGAACGATGATGTTATGGTGATACAAGTTGTGTGCAAGTTTGGTTAAAATAAAATCATAAATGAAACCACTATTGTGCAGACAAGAAATTGTTGACGCACGGACGGACGGACGGACGCACGTTCTAACGAAACGGTCTTTATGTGACTCCCCCATTGTTCTCTCTATTGTTCTAACAGTCACATAAAAAGAAAAATAGTCACATAAACAGAACGGAATGAATGACATCAAAGAGAAAGTACCGTTATGAAGTCACTTAACCATCATTTCGCGGGCACGGACGCACGGACTGACGACGGACGACGGACGAAGGGTGATCACAAAAGCTCACCTTGTCACTATGTGACAGGTGAGCTAAAAAAAACGAAAAAAAAAAAAGATAATTCCCGCCAGCAAGCACTTGCAAGCAACACGTGACAGTGAGCTGATACTTATAGAGCGCACACCTATATATATAGGTAGCACAACACTTTGACGTTTTGAAATACAAACAAACAAAACAATAATATAAAACGAAGTCAGTACATTTAGTACGTGTACGATGCAGTCAGTGATTTCTCGTTAACCGAGCAGTTATGGTATTCGTATTATACTTTTTCGCCGTGAGTTCGATTCCCAGACCCGTTCAATCATTTTTATCTTTAAAACTGCATCTAATATGATTCAATGAAGACAAACGATTAAGTAAATCTAGTTCTAACGTGTTCACTAAAATTATATATGTCACAATTGACTCGTAATTAAATTCAAATATACATGTACTCCACATTAAATACGATCTAGTGTTTGTAAACTTTCCTTTGGTATTTTTACAGCGGTACAGGTTAGTTTTATAAGTTTTATATCCATCTTACATTTCATTGTAATAAAAGCATTGCCCGGATTGATTTAAAGATACTGCCAATTTCATAAGAAACAAAACAACAAATTAGAAACCGCTCGGCAAATGAGAAATCACTGACTAAATCATAAACTTAGTGTACTGAATTAATTCTATATTATTGTTTTGTATTCACTTCCAAACGCCATAATACTGTGCGCTACCTATAGTTAGAAATATACTCTAACATTTTATCTTTTTTGAGGTCAGCGATGTTTTTTTTTTCGTTTAATATGGAACGGTCCGCTGTTAAGGTAATGCTATTCAGTACGATGTTACGGTGGATCTTACATAAAAAAAGCAGAGTAAATCATGCTTATTTCCCTAATCGGTGGACGAGTCTATAAATTACGGTGTTCCGTTAGGACAATCGTGACTTTTTATTTGAAACTAAACCGCCATGCACGATGGTACGATGACGAAAATGCGATGACGCGATGGCACGATGATGAAACAACGATGGTACGATGGTGAAAACGCGGTGGCACGATGATGAAATCGCGATGGTACGATGGTGAAATGTCGATGTAATATCGCGTTTTCATCATCGTACCATCGCGTTTTCACCATCGTGCCATCGCGTTTTCATCATCGTACCATCGCATTATCACCATCGCACCATTGCGTTTTCACCATCGTACCATCGCGTTATCACCATCGTACCATCGCATTATCACCATCGTACCATCGCCTTCCAGTGGTCATGCGCAGTGATACCGTATATGTATCAGTAATACAGGCTTGTTAAATCTCATTTTCACATTGCACTATGTGCCTTCAACATCCTAACAAGAATAACTATTACATCCGGCTTTTTATTTACCTTCATGCATACATAAATACAAAGGACGTGGCCTTGAAGATTTTACACAGTTTTAATGACTTGAGCACTGAACATTTTGAAAAACATTTTGCAAAACAGCAGAATCTAAATGGTAAATTTCTTCTCAAAAAATACATCAGATACATTCATCTATTGTTGACAAATATTCAAGTGTACGGAACTACGCATTTCTAACCGGAAGGCGATGGTACGATGGTGAAAACGCGATGGTACGATGGTGATAACGCGATGGCACGATGGTGAAAACGCGATGGTACGATGGTGAAAACGCGATGGCATGATGGTGAAAACGCTATGGTACGATGATGAAAACTCGATGGCACGATGGTACAATGGTGAAAACGCGATGGTACGATGGTGAAACCGCGATGGTACGATGGTGAAAACGCGATGGCACGATGGTGATAATGCAATGGCACGATAGTGAAAACGCGATGGTACGATAGTGATAACGCGGTGACACGATGGTGAAAACGCGATGACACGATGGTACGATGATGAAAACGCGATGGCACGATGGTGCGATGGTACGATGATGAAAACGCGATATTACATCGACATTTCACCATCGTACTATCGCACCATCGCGATTTCATCATCGTGCTATCGCGTTTTCACCATCGTACCATCGTTGTTTCATCATCGTGCCATCGTGCCATCACGCCATCGCGTTTTCGTCATCGTACCATCGTGCATCGGGGTTTAGTTTCAAATAAAAAGTCACGGTTGTCCAAACGGAACACCGTAATAAATGTAACACTCAAACAGCATGCACAGTTATGGTTTGCTGCCCAGATGATGATAGCGTCTAAAATAAACAGTACTCTCGCGTCTCGCTCTATATTTATCAATGTTTACAAAAAATAAAGCGTTGCAACGGTTTATAACAGTTCATGAGAAAAACTGCACAACTTGAATGTTCCAGTAATTCTGGGAACTATGAACTGGTCAATCATTATGTTTCATGAAAATATATGAAACAGTGGCGGCAATTTGCCTTTCGGTGATAGATTATTTCACAAATCACAAATCACCATGTGTGGGTTAGTCGTTTTAAATCAAATTGTACTTTCCAATTCAGAAAATAAATACCCATTCTTTTACTTTGAAGGCGGTGTTTCCACACCAGTATAATTTGAATTCAGTGATAGTTTTCCAAAAATAGAATTTCTTTTTGAACATATTTGAATAAATGAATATTAAAAAAGTGTATTTAAGCTACATATCCGCCTAAAACGTGACAGAAACAGGAAAAAGTATACAACATATGATATGGCTTCTGGCTCTATAACACAACGTATAAACTATTTTCAAATCTCAACTTCAGGAATTTCAACCAGAAAATGTACCATCAGTGTATCGGGGGACGCTGATAGTGAAAATGGTTTTCAAATACAAGCTGCTGAAGACGGACAATACGGAGTGCCGGAGCAGACAACGTACAAAGTCTTTTTAAGAACGGTCAATCTGAAAAACAATACAATATGGAGTGGTTACATACTACCAGCTGTAAAGGTTAGCGTGGAAAATAGTTCTGTTGCACTGTAGCTATGCTTTCATCCGCAATAATTGTACGGTTTTATGTGCTTGAAAAACAACCATACATATTCATCACTATCTTTGCGTTTATTATATGCATTAAACATCTTATGTACCTAGGAAAGTGCAGTAATAACTTGATCGTAAAATTGCTACATGTATTGCATTTACTGTACATGGTAAATTAATACTCAACAACTGTTCTAAATCCACACCTGGCTTTTTGTTTTGTGCCAAATTTGCACAAGTTTGAATGAAAATTGGGCACATCTTTAATGATCAGTTAAGTTAAATAAAACATAACAAGGATATCAATAGTACGTTTATTTGTTGAGCCATGACAGTTGCAATGAGGTAACCAATATGAATTTAGTGCTCGTCTATATGCGGTATGTAGTGCTATCAATGGGATTAAACAATTTTACGGCCAATATTACAATCTTCAAGGGACAGAAATTGATCTTATCCAGACATAGGATAATATTCTGCAAGTGTGCATTTATTAGATTATCATATCTGTATTGAGAAATATGCACGAATTCTACAATACCGAGTTTGCGCTACAGTAGCGGTGCAATATTAATTCGCGAAAACACGAGTGCAAATTTCTCGATGCAAAGCTAATCATCATGTTGTAGCATATACATTTTTACTCATAAATTCATTTACCTATTGCTTGTTTACTGAGAAAAGTTGATAATTATTGAGGTAAATGCACTTCTTGATTCCAGGTCATCCCTTTATGTGGTGTCATTAGTGACGTCACAAACCTGATATGAAATTAACATGTTGATATTGAAAATATTGACGTATGTTCCATTTCACGTAAACAGAGTTCAGCATTCAGTATATAATAATTTTAATTACATCAAATTCATATGTTCAAAGTGTACTGTTGTGATTTGGAATTTACTAATTATGTGACTTTTGATTTAAGAATTATCTCACTGTTATCCTTTAGGTTAAATTAGTTTACTTTAGACTATTATCGTTGTTATGTTTTATTATAATGAAATGATAATTAATATTAAGCACAAATTCAATTCAATTCTGTCAATATTTGGCAGAGTAAAAAAGAAGCAAGTTAGAAATGGTGTTGAGTGTAGATTTATTGCTGTATATCAACCATTATCGTGTTGGTATTGTTTGTATTATAAACTGTTGAAAATGCAGGTAAAGGTCAGACCAGAAATGAAAACATACTGGAGAGGTAAAAGATGTGAAGCTTTGAACGATCCACACATGTATACATTCGATGGAGAGTGAGTATTTACTCTTCGCGATATAAAGTCGTTATCTTTTCACTGGTTTAAATTATCTATTGAAGAAGCTTCCTATATCCAACTTAACTGCCGAAACTGTTAGGTATTATTATTTGGTTTGTTAATGAACCTCAGCGGAAATTTGTGGGTCAGTTTATAATGAAGGTGTGTGTGTGTGGCGGGGGGGGGGGGGCCTAGGCGTTAGACGAGTCCATATATTTATCATACTGACCCAACAAACCCTATAATGGACCCTCAACAAAAATAAAGGGGTCACCACATCTAAAAAAAAGTATCTTACTGAAGGTAAAACAAGAGTAATTGCATCGTCTTTATGCGCAGCGTGATAAGAGTAACGATTATCTGTTTTTTGCAATACCACTTGAAGTAACAGCTAATTAAAACTAAACCATTCATCCAAAAAGTAATGACTTTTGTGGATAAATGATATGTTCTTGTTAACTGAAAGGTTTAAAGATGAACCTATTAACTGCACATATATCATGAACGACGGTATTGTGACTGATGTTGTGCATAAAGTGTTACAAGAGATAAGACTGAAAGGCAAAACAAATGAAAGTCAGATAAAATTTCTATTTTTTAGACTTTGCATGAACTTTGTTAACCTCTCATATTGGATTAGCTTCGATATTTTTCCCTACTATTGACAAGCATGACCTTACGTTTGATTCAGCTAATTGTTTTATTGAGTTCTGTCAGCGATTGTCAGCGATGTTGTATTGAATAAGAACTATATAGATGTGCTATTAAAAACATCTTTTCTGGAAAAAGGAAAGTGTTGTTATTGCAATATTTTTTCTACATAACGCATTTATTAACAGTAAAACCTTTATCTTCATTAAGTTGATTTCTGTATTAAAATTAACTTTTTATTCTTTTCCATATTCTACATGTAGTATGATTATAACATTAGTAAAATGGAATTTTAAATCACATATTGTCTTTAACATTTCAATTACAGACAGTACGAGCATCATGAAAGTTTCTCCGACGAGTATGTATTGTACGCTCACACTTGGTACCAAGCTAAGGTATTACATGTATTGTATTACAATGAAATACACTTATCTGGTTTCTTTTACGTTCAAAAGTAACACGGACATAGTTTACCTCACTTTTATGATGGACAATTTCAGTAGGTGAAAAATCACAGAAGATCTCTCTTGGTAATTGTCAAATCGTTCGAAACTGGCACATGATTATTTAACGTTTCCTTGGCAGTTGACAAGAAGAAGAAATTTATGACATATCTAGATGTTATGCTTGTCATTATATTCGTACAGGTTCATCATAAATTAGAACGGTGTAACTCGAACGCCATGTGTAACTGTGGAGTTGCTGTGCAGGCTGGTAGAGATATTTACGTGATAAGCACGTGCAATAATATCATGGAAATCGGATATAAACAATGTGATGATGGCGTTCTTCTTGTTAGACAAGAAACAGACTCTACTTATACGGTATATCACGTTGTATTAATAAAATTGTTTATCATAACATATCTTAAGGTGTGTACATATTGAGATAAGCAGAACAATTATTAAGCTGATAAATTGATAAAAATAGCAAAGATTTTCGCAACGTTTCTGACTTCCTTGTCTCCCTCAGATAAGAAAGATTAAGTCTATTTACATTACAAACTTTAGATTAACGTCTTTTGATATATCATCAAAACAAATTTACAAATTGTTGGGTTTTATCAATGTTTCAAGTGCCATTATAATCCTTTTAATTGATACACAGAAACCTACAATTCAACGATTATGTGAAAATTTGCACAATAAATGTTTAGAATGAAAATCATACTTTACGTGACTGCGTATGCTAGTAAGTTACGACTGATTTAAAGGTATATTTACCGTTTGGAACGTACATCAAAGCACGTCTGGACAAATCTCCATATTTCAACTCAGCTGGAAACATGATAGTTTCGGTGTCCGTATATCCTTCCGTTCACGATCAACATGGCCACAGCAGAGGGTTGTGTGGTTTACTTGATAACAACCGCACCAATGACTTCCACGACCGCACAGGAGAAATCACCTTAAATAGGACTGAGTTTATTCAGACTTGGAGGTTCGTTTAAATAAATATGTAGATCATATTTAGTATAAAATAAGGCACCAATTTATTAATTATACTGGCTTCATTGTCCATTGGTTTTAATAAATATACTTCAAAGAAAGCTAAGTATTTGCGAAGAAAAAATGTGTAAAATATGTGGACATTATAGCAATCTGACCTTCAAACAGATATGACATGAGGAGGTAATATGTTGTTCTAACAACGTTGTAGCTGCTACAAGCTTTAAAAAATCTTGATCTCAAATGACAAAATGCTATCTAAATTATATGAATGATATTGTAACTGGCTTTTTCATTTTATTGATCATGTTCTCTTAAACGGTCCGTTTTCATCGTTTAGAGTTTCAAAAGAGGAAAGTTTATTCAAAACAAGTGCTAAATCAACAGCCTTGTGGGTGCATCCTGCTTGCACATGCAGTGTATCCAGTGGTCAGATAACAACCAAGGATAAATGTCACCTAGGAGCAGATAACTCATGCGCAAAGGGAAGAACGGTCGGAGAGCAGACATGCAAACTCGCTGAAAAGACATCTATCGAGAGTACTGTTCCAGTTCTGGACCTGAGTAAAGATGGCAATCATAAAGATGGCGTAACTGTATGAATTGTTCAATACCTTTTCATTTGAATACTTGCAAATCGAACTCTTATTTTACCGTAACTGCTAAGTTGCCACATATTACCGAATTAAAACGAGTGTTTCTACTTTAGTATTGTCATATTTAATATTCAAGTTTGTTTTTCTTTTCTTTATATTTGAAGACCCCGAAAGGAATTAGAGTGACTAAAACAACGCCTACAACTAAGACGGAAGCACATGTTTCACAGGTTATCATAATTAAATAAATCAATGTTTTACCATTGCCAGTTCAAATGTCTTTATCAGTTTCAATAACACATCACGTAGCATTTTACATATTTTTCAGTTGAATAGAATATCTCCTGATCCTAATTGTTCAATTGCTTTGATTTCGGAAATTAAACAATTAGAGAATTCAACTTCTGTTACAATATATCTCATGTCTCAACAAGCTTTCATCAAAAGGAAACGGAGCAAGTAGTTTTAACAAATGTTTATGTTTTTAAATCAAACTTTATTATCCAGAGGATGATGTTCTCTGCAACATTGCATGGACACGTTTTGGATTGTGTTCGAACTTTATATAATACCATTTAAAATATTTCTATTATAGACAACAACATCTACCCCCCAAAAACAGTGGAATCACACTAAAGCTAAACGGTTTTGCACAAATTACATGAATAGTTCAAGAGCATTCCGTCTCTGTACACGGGTTCCCTACACTGACACCGAACGGGCTATTGATACATGTACACAGGATATTGTTGTAAGTTATTGATATTGTATTGTTACGTAATGTCGATTATATTTTTCGACTTTTGTCTTAGCAGACATGATTACTGTTACAGTGAGACAGTCCCTTATGTTTTAACATTATCTCATTATGCATTAATATACATTAATATTGCTTTCAGATAACGCAGACAACGGAGTGGCACAGGCTATCAAAACAATCTATGCAAGACTCGTGTATATCTGAAATACACAGAAACAAAACCGTTAGAGAAGATTTAGAACCCCAAAGGCAAATTATTTCTACAACTATGTTACCTAGTGGTCAACATATTGGTCAAGTTACAACACCTCACCCAACCGATGAAGTCAAAGATTCAAATCTAAATATTATTGAGATCGTAGACGCGATAGAAGAAATTGCCTGTCCAAATGAATGTTCAGATCACGGGATTTGCAAAAACGGTATACTTTTCCTTTCTTTTTTAAATCTAGTAAAAGAGTGTTCAAATGCTAATCTGATAACGGAATCTGAATATAATATCAAAATATTTACTCAATGGTTTGAAGAAACAAAACGGAACGTATTATGTGATAGCAACTGTGTTTCTCTGTTCGTCCGTCTTTCTGTCCGTCATATTTTTGTTCGGGGCATAACTTGTAAAAATATTCCAGTAAAATCAATACACATAGCATAAACGTAGATGGTGACGATTGACGTCATATTTCATGTCCGGGGTATAACCTAAGAAATGTTCAAAGTAAGCATATAAGTGTCTGATGATGAGACACTTTAAAGAGCGCATATACCGGGTCGACAAATTAAAGCTTAAGGTCACATGGGTAGATAGCGGAGCACAAAATTCGTGTATGCATATCAAAAGGCTGACTTGATGTTGCCAGAGGTTAACGCTGATGCCACGTTGGTGTGGATATTTACTGTCTTGTATGAATCGAGCAATAGCGTTTCAAATTTGATCTAATATTTCACTTAAAAGCAGAATAGTTCACTCTATCATCACTACCACTACCGTGTCCTAAATAAACTAACTTCTCCGCAAGACGTATTACCATTTCCGTGGGTGCATAAACAAAGGCACGTGGCACCTCCTGTTTTGGCGTCATACATGCGCGAAGATATCATGTTTGATCTAAACCTTACGATACAATATATAGTAGACTAAAAATAATACAGTACCGCACTGAAATTGTCTGCAGCAAAAGCTCATAAGGGGTATCATTTGATTAAATAGGTATCAATTACAAAGTGGTGTTGGACAGACTATAATGGTTCAGGCATATTGACAATACTAAAACTAACTACGTAATGATATAATGCCGAGCAAAAAATAGTCCATAAGCCTTCTTATTCATTTCTTGTGGTCAGTTTACATATTATATATGTACAAAAAACTTATACAAAACAAAACAGCAAAACATTAGTTTACCATGTACTGAATTCAGTAAAACAATGTTAAACATGCATTTGGCAAATTATGTCTTCATAAGTATGACATTTAACGACGTTATATAACTAAGAGACAAAGTAGCTTTAAGCTCATTCTTATCCACGAGTTTCGTCATAATCTCGAGATGAACTATGGCCCCTCTGCTGGTATGCGAGAAAGCATTTAACTACATGTCATTAGCGAAAAAGAAATGTTAATATAAATATGTTGTACATTCACAAACTTATAAGCAACAAATAATTAAAATTCATTACAATCGTAACACCTAACAACAAGGAATTATCCTTTGTGACTTGCCCTATCTTCAACTTGCCAAATTATTACAACTCAATGCATTTCAAATACTTAGTCGTTGTGCATTTGTTGATATTAAGGTTTTCCTTTCCAGGCATTTTGGTAACAATCGTTTATTGTCTTTTTGTAAAGCCTAAACAAAGAATGCATGTATTTATAGTTAGCGGGCGTGTTTGCTTCGGGCGTGATTTTTTTACTTCATTGACTTACTTTTATTCAAAAGATGGTGTCTTACTTCATAACTTTCTACAAGATATGTATATTCCGTCCTGGAAATAGGTCAAACCTAGCAATAGTTTAGACTGTACATTTAAGTAAATTTAAAAGGGAAGAATAGCTTGGTTATAAGCCAATCAAACAAATGAAGTTTGAAACCTCAGAATCCCTCTCTGCCCATTGTTCTCTCGTAAAGGGCAGATACTTTTTTTAAGGGTGGACCGTCTTCGCTTTTCATGTCATTGCACTCTATGTATCATTGTAGGTTTCATATACATCTGAGGATGTCTCTAAATTTAGTTTGGTGACATAATATATTAAAATAATGTAAATTTTGAGTTCTGATTAACCCGTGGCTAGAGGGCTTGGATTTTCGTCTATAAACTGAGCCTGAAACATGTTCATTTATGCCGTGTATGGCGACATGTGATTTCCATTTTTTCTATTCTGCATTTGTATACGGTTTGTGTAAAATGATATACATAACGGATTCCACAGATAACGATACCATATGTAACAAATTACAATGAAATATAGAATCTTATTTCTAAATTCGAATTTCAAAAAATCAAATATCGTCACTTTTGCTAATGGCGGATATCGTTTTATATAAATATAGAAGCGCACCCTTTAAGACAGAAATGCGTTTGTCGATCATATATACGTTTAATATATATCCTCTACTTTTACTTGTATGTTCATAACACTTTTGTTTATCAACTAAAAGTATATCATTTAGGCACCTGTAAATGTTATGTTGGATTTGGTGGTGATGAATGCTCCATTGACTTCAAAAGCCGCCATCTACTGCAAGTTTACTTCACGGAAGTACCTGCGATGAGAAAGAAGCAAAATGCACGCATGTGTTTATCTATGGAGGATTTTTTGCAAGTGAATCTGTGACTTGTCACATCACAACGTTTGAGGTAAGTACGTTCTATTCAATGGGTTAAAACGGTTATACATTTTGATCATTTATCCTTTTCCAATGAGCTATAAACCAACTATAGTCATGACACATACAATATTATGTGCTTTTAGTAATAGGTATGACAACTAGTATGTGTCTGTTTATGTAATCAATCTTAAATGCTATGAAACACATTCTTTGTGACGCCTTGTCATCATTTGCAATTTAAACGATCTACTCTCTTTTATAAGTGCATAGGTATATCAAAACAACTACATCTAATACATACTAGGAAAACCTAATCAAGATTTAGTATAATCTTGTACATCAATGTAATTTATGGGACCTTGATACGATTTTGGCACTGCCGCACTCGGTAAATTTATGATGTTGTTAACTTGAGGATGATTAAGTATACGTCAAGACTTAGTATTATTTATGCCATTATGATAATTCATGTAGTGCTTGAACATTACATTGAATTCTGCTATTCAAGTAGCAATGCTATTCCGGTAGCAAGACTATCACATGAAGAATGCATATGTAATACATATAACCATTCTAAACTTTAATGGGAGGAAAGAATGAATTGATCAAATAATGATTTTTTAATTTTTATTAAAACATAGTTTTACAAGATATGTTAATTCTATTTTGTAGACTCATTCCAATAAAGAGGGTCGGCTGAACATGGATGCATACGTAATACGAGGACAAGCACAATCGTTAATTGAAGTGATTTGTTCTCTTGTGTCGCCTATCAGAAGAAAACGATCTCTCCCTGACACCCAAGAAGTAGCATTGATGTCTTGCTACAGGGTTTCAGTGAGCAATGATGGTATACATCATGGGGCACCACTTGAAATGTGTGTTTACAATTCAAAATGTCAAACGTTGTCAAACAGCAGTAGCGGGATGCTTACAGCCAACATAAAGGTAACACATACACTATGTGAATTCGTCTTTGTGATTATATTTCCTTAGGGTCATATTTGAATTAATCATATAAATGTAACGAAGATATAACACACACTTATACATATACGACAAGATGCAACTACTAGTATTCTCTTTATTAATAAATGTCCATCTGGAAAACATCGAACCCAAAACCATGTTTTACTTTTGTTAAAATGTAATAAGATGCTTTAAAAGAACTATTGTAAGAGTTTATTACAAACTTGCCACAAATAATGTTCGTGAAACCAACGTTTATATCTATTAATATAATATATCAAAACACAGCTATAGACATGTTAAGATGAAAATGAGTCAATGTCTTAAACTGTGTCTTAATACCAAAGAAAAAATGTCATACTTGCAAGTGTAGATTTTTATCATATACGTTTAATTTTATCGTATCATTGTGCGATGACTAATTACGACGGCTCAGTCTTGAATTCTTCTATTTAAGGAAGACTATTGCTTTATTGATGGCCTCTGTGTACCTAATCGAAAACAAAAGCCATCGTCAGAAATGTACTGTCTACCAGAAATTTCGCTTTATAGCTGGTCAGGTACTTAACCCGTCATTATATGCATTAAAAGACATTGTTTAACGTTATAACATAATTACATTTGCGATTACACTTAACTATAATAATAATTGAAATATCAAGTTAATGTTATATTTTATTTTATAATTTAAATGTTTATAAACACGACTTTCAAACTTTACTATTTGTTTTAAATACGAATATACGAGTCTAGATGTACCCCATTTCTTTTCGTTTTTGATTCAGCATTCCCTACGTCAACTCAGACATCTGTAACAACAACAACAACAACATCTGTTCTCGTCACGTATCCCGCCAACTCCAAATCAAATTGGCAGACTCCAGTGATCGTCGCTGTTGTATGCATTTGTACAATCTGCGTAATTGTCAGTCTTGTGGTCTACATACGAAAGCGAAAACGAAGGTACACAACCAGATTTTGTAACATTGTTAAATAAAAATACGTTAATGTAAAAGGTTACCTCTTTCCGCAATGTTATAAAGCAAATAATAAAGAGAAATAAAAAGATTATGCAAATAACGCGTGCTGAGATGTAGAAGTTCAATGTTTCATAGATACCTTACACACATATTTGAAAATTAGTGCAATCCTAGTTAGAACTACGTACAGTCAAATTAGAAAAACTCGTAAATAAATTAGCATGAAATAAAAATTATTGATAAATTGAATTCAAATATTACTTTAGGAAGACCGAGGACAAAAAGAAACAGAAGGGCGAACTGAAAGTAAATTTCAAACACGATGCAGACTTTGATGAAGAGACGTATGCCTATATAAACCCGACTGATGTAAGCGACAATGTACCGTACGAGAAAACCTCGAAACGGACCACTGGTGTTACCGACGACTATTTGCGTTTAGACAAATCGAAGCAAGAAAAGACCCAGTACGCAAAGCTAAATGCGGGAAGAGGAAGAGGGGATGGACCAGTGTTGCCTGAAAGACCTAATGACAATTTTCGAGATCCTTATGAGAAACTTCGTTCTACAAATCAAAAGCAAGGGGTTTATGACAAAATTCAAAACGATTACCGATATCGACTGACTGGTACCGATGGAAGGCAGTCTGATCCATATACGAGACTGAGTAACGAAACACACGTGGGAAACGACTACTTCAAGTTGGAAGGTATTCAAGAGGATTATCTCATTCCTACGAAAGGAAATGACGTAAAAAACAAAGAACATCCAAGAAACTTGATTATAGTACGGAAGAGAGAAGAGGATATCCTAGAGGGATATGAAACGCCAGATCCACAATTATACAAGCAATACTATTATCTTAATTTGTAGTATGTGTGTGTGTTATGCCAAGCGTGCTGTTTACAATAATAAGACCGTTTTCAAAACCTAAATTTTTACAGTCTGAATTAGATTCTCTAGAGCGATAACCGTTACTACCTTAGGAAAGGGCATAAAAACGCCAGTCAAGTAATACATCATTAAAGAAAACAAATATGAGTAGCCATAACAATCTCATTGAATGACTATGCCATCCAATACCGTTTACAAACTCTTGAATTGGTATATGGAGTAAATAGTTCTTACCATCAACGGGTGGTATATTATTGTTTTGTGATTTGTTTAATCTTATTTATGTTTTGCTAAGGTTGAAAAACTCACCCACGGTAAAACAAAGTGCGTCTTAACAAAATGATGAAAATCACCTGGCGACTCAATTTCCACAAAAGCTTTAGTCTGAATAGCTAAGTTTGCTTAATGAACAAGCATTGTTAATTTCATCAAAGGTGTTTCAAAGCAATAAAGATTTTAAATTAAGTTAGTGGACCCGTAATGACAATCGGCGATTTCCGTTAATTTACGTATTTTCCGATTGAGATTTCGGTATTCCCCGATTCTTATGGAAAATCATCTTCTAATATTGCCGAAGGATGCCGAAATCGCATACGGGATATACGTAGTCGCACGGAGATTACGGATTGTCATTACGCGTCCATTTCCTTAATTTAAAATCTTTAATGCTTTGAAACACCTTTGATGAAATTAACAATACTTGTACGTGTTAAGCAAAATTAGCTATAGTATAAATACATGTGTCATTGAACAAGAAAATTACAATTAACACAGAGAAATCAAAATCATCCAATTTGAAAAGTTTATTAATTAGATTTCATGTAAATTTTATTCTAGAAATGCCACCTTTTGCATCTATACTACATAAACTTGATATTATTCTTCTGTTGTAGAAAGATGTTTACAAAAGTGGTTGTTATTTCCATCCATATTGGAAGCTATCACATTGTAAAGTGAAATGAATCATTTCAACTGAAAGATTAGTCGAAACCAATTGTCAGTTGAAGGATTCAAATTATTATCAATTCTAAGTATATAACGTACTCTAGTGTTAACAAGAATTATTCAAGAATTGTATTGATATAAAAGATCTTGGAGAAAACATAAGATACCGTTATTGTACCGGTGATGAAGCAAACTATATAATATTATGAGTAAACTTTGTGGATCGCCTGAAATTAGGGAATCTTGACATAAAACATTAAGTCATATCCGATGTTGCAGATAGCATTATATCAATGTTTTCAATCTGTGTCAACCTTGAAACGCTGTGCTGAAAGTCAGATTGAAACGTTTGATCATTTTTGTATAAAGGAATTATTTTCATTAAGGGCAACATAATAAATGACCATTTGAAATAAATGATGGCGTTTAAAACAATTGATGGATATAGATTTAAAGGGTGCAGTCTTATTGTTTTGCACTCTCTCCCTCGCATATACATCATGCAAAGTCATTTAGGGCTGTTTTCAATCATTGATGAAAAAACGGGTCTGTAAATACTTTGCAGTCTATAAAGCAATTCTGTTGAGTCGTTGAAACCGTTGTTCAAGAAAAAACCTGTTACCGATTAGGTGGGTGACTTGACGATTCCGGTACATTTTTTATTTACCATTCACTGTTGTTCTTGGAAACGGTGAACATGTTTTAAATATCTGTATCCAGGGTCCAGAAATAAACAACACTATCAAAAGCACATCCTGAAGGTTTTTAAACGATTTTTTTATCTCTCGTTTTTACAAACATAAAATTACAAATAATTGTTTATATCACTTCACAATTTGGTGCACTCGAGCACAATTTCAAGAATAATAATTTTACATTCGAGTAATATTGAGTACGGACACAGTTGGAGTACGGAGGAGTACGAACGTGGTGTCAAGCTTCCAAGTTGTTTATATAAATTCTTCGAGAAATTAGATAAAAACATACCGACTGATACCAAAATTATAGATATGATTCCTAAAATCAAAGAATCGCACAGGTTACCCGCGATTCTTTAACATTCACAGTTGTCTACAAAATCTGAACCGACGCCGAGTTCTAAAAGGTTAGTAAACAAGGCAAGAAACGTGTACGAACATTGTTGGGGGAAGCGCATTTGGCGTTAGTTACCGATACAACAAAACATTCTATTGTTTAGATTGCATCTTTTATGCTTTAAGAAGAGGTTTTTATGAAAGAAACAAGACGCAAATACCAGATGTCAATCTGCGCGGAAATACATTTACGTCCCTGGGAAAGCATTTCAAAAATACAAATCGGGTATTAACAGCACGTCAATTGCCTTGTTTGCACACTATTTTTCTCCCGTTAATCCAGTGAAAAAAAGAAGTTTTTATGCAAGAATAGTGGTTAATTTGTTTCTTTTCACAAATGATTATAATTTTGTTATTCTTAAGTTATTTGCATAGATATTCCGTGTCAACTTGGCTGATCTGGAACAATATCAAACAATGTCAAGATAAAATCTGTCTATATTAACTTTGATGTGATTTGTGCTACAGATTGACACGGTCCGGCTTAATAAAGTACAAATACTAAATATATTGCTTTTAGTTAATTTCTTACATATCATTCTGACAAACGTAGCTAACGTGCTGATCAAATATATTATATTCAAAGATTCACTGGAATATTATAGAAACACGTAGAATTTTTCTTTTCTTACATATGAAACTAGACTGTCTGACTAAACAGAAACCTTATAATACAAACTAGTCAGTTTAGCTGAGAAGATATGAACAAAATGGATAGTGTGCATAAACGTCCTTTGCATGTTTATTTTTAAAGGTTAAAAGTAGACATACTGAGGCTCCGATGTTTATTCTTAACATGAGACTACACGCTATCACAGACGGTTTGACTGACATATTGGGTCTCCAGGGCGTTGCTATTGTCAAGAGTTTGACAGTCTAAGTATATTCAGCAAAAGCGGCCATTTTTTCAAGTCATTTTATAGCCCTGGTTGCTGTTAATATCCATATATAGGAATATCGAAGTCATTTATACGTATTACTAATTTTACATTGCATTATGTGTTTGTCAGATAAACAAAGAAGGGAGACAATCGTGGTAAACGGTTGACGCAAAGACAAAATTCTGTCAATTATAACATCAAATGCAGTAAGGTCATTACAACTTGGACAAATGGAGTTCAGCACAATCTTTATCATAATATTTCAATGTATATGTTAGAATGAAAATATGTAAATGTCTTCTAACGGTTTATAGTCCGATTTACCATAATTCATTTTCAGATGATTGGATATTTTATGCCGTCTTACTTTCGATTCCCGCGCATCTAAACACTGAACCGAGGTAAATTGGATAACAAATAAAATTACACAGACCTTGAATATTTGCTAAATATAGAAACTATTTAACATACGCCTGTTCCGTTACAACATTTTGTCTTGAATTCTTTTTAAATAAAATACACTATAACGGATTCTATATTCTTACGGTGGTAAAGGGAACTTTTTAAATTTTCAAAATATCTTAATAACAGATTTTAATTATTTTAAGCAAATTGAATTTGACTGGCATATACCTTATTAAGCATGGTAAAAGTGAAAGAATTGTGATGTTTGTCCGGTTTGTAAAAGGGGAAAAAGACATAATGGCCATGTAGATCTTGTAAAATGAAGCCGTTGTTCAAGAAAAATCCTGTTACCGATTAGGTGGATCAAACAGTATAGGTGCATTTCCATTGTGTTGAAATGAATCTTTCTCATCCATCATTTCTTTTCTAAACGAAATCTCACGAGATTTGTTTTCTGTCGATTACGCAAATCTTGTGATTCAGAGGTTGACATAAAATCTCCTAAATCTGTCATATTAAGCTCATTTTTCCATAATTGTCTGGCAATTTTTAAAGAAGTATTTGAGAAATGCATACCTTTGCACAGTGGAGGATTTAGATTTTGTGCTGCCCGGACTAATATTGTTGGTACATTTACCTATTTGATCCACTCAGTCTACTAATGACAAAAAAAGTGATTTTATAGGGTTACTGTTATTTCTATAACACAAGTTTGTTAAATAACCCTGCAAAATTGTCAAATATGTCAGTGTAGATTACGACATGTTGATATTTAGATATAAAGCATTTATTCGCAGTAATCCGCTCATAAAACTTCTTATAAATATTTTAACTGTTCAGTCTATCTTTTAAACATTGAAATTCTATATTTTTACTCAATATATTCTTTCTTGAGTTATGATAGTATATTTCCGTTTGAAGTAAAATAGCTCAGTTAAACGTCAAACCGAAACATTAACTAATTTATGCTTCTGTTCCACGTGTTTAATATTCTTTAATAATAGTTCGACACATATATTATGTGTAGGACAAATGATAGATATAACCTGCATACACCTTTCTTTAATTACGAATGTAGAATATCTGGCCTTTCGAATAACAGTCTGAGAGGAAAAACATGAGTCGGTGTACTCTTCCGGCATATTACAAATGTATAACAAAATCAGTAGTGATCCCTTAAAACCTGACAATTTTTTAAATAACGAATATGATACATGTACTTTGCTGCTCTAATTGTAAAGGAGATTATATTGGAGAAACTATAAAACTGAGAAACGGCGACACTCTACAATCAAAATACACAAGACAAGCAGGAACGGTCATACTTCCAGTAAACAGGCAGACATATAGTAGAATGTGCTGAATTCTGTACACCGAATGCTTCACATAGCAACAACAACAACAACAACAACAATAATAATAATAATAATAATAATGATGATGATAATAATAGTAGTAGTAGTAATAATAATAATAATAATAGGAAGAAGAAGAAGAAAGAAAGAAAAAAGAAACAAAATACCTGGCAGCGGTGTCATTATTTATAATTCTTCTAGTGATCTATGTTGATGGAGAATCCGAGTGGGAATTTTAAACTGTACTTTTTACAATGTAATAAAGTACCAAAAAAGCATTTCTGTTCTATGTCTATGTATACTCCTCATAACTGCTCTGTCTATTTCAATGACGTTAACTTAATTTAATGTTTCAATTTATCTTCAGAACACTTAGCAGCCTTTCAAATGTCTTCTGCATTGCACGATATATTTCAATTTTCGATACGCAAATAGATAAGTAGCTTAGGAAAGTGACAAAGTGACAAAATATGCGTTTTGCGGTCATGAAATAAAAGCATCAAATAAGTACAACTGTGAATTTTATCATGGCATTACTGTAAGACACAAAAATTCCATACTTTAAAATTAGTCTAAAGGTATTTCAAGTTTTTGCATTTTGCATGGGTCATAAAAACAAGTTTTATCAGCAGTTTTCTAAAACTAATATATATCAAAATAGTACAGGACATATTGTATTGAAGCAGGCTCGTACAATTTTGTTATGTATTATTTTTTGTTTATATCGATTTATATGTACACATTATATACCACGCATGCATTGCATACGTCCTAATTAAATTTATGGCTGAACAGTTGCAAACAAAATTTAAGATCAGTTTGTGTTTGGAATAAATGCCCTCTATTCCATGATTAGGTAATAAGAAATTGTTTAAAACGACCATGAGTACTTTCAATTCTTAAGGTTACTGAATTTTATTCCACAATGAACGAGATTGTTGGATGATGCCCTTCTAATTTCATTTAAATATTTGTTTTGTTTTTTTAAACTCTCAAGTGATAAAGTAATGCAAAGTTACTCGTTAATAAATCGCTCAGCTATTATCTGACCACAGTTTAATTGGAAAGAGAAATTTCTTCTGATTTATACAGTACCATAATGGAATTCAGTCTGTGTAACGGAAATTACTGTGTTTATATTATTAAACTATTATATATGGAGTACTCGTAGAAAGACCACCGTCTGTAAAGAGTGATATCATGGTAATATTGGCTTTTCGAAGCTTTCCGTAAAGGAGCTTTTTATTTTAAATTAGTTCTTTCTTTATACAGATGTTGCCAGAATACGAGAGATAGATACTTTGAAAGTTTTAGAGATGGTGTATGCCGAATCAACCATCATAACTACTATACAGCTTCAGAAACATAGGAGTAGCTATATATGTAATATACACGATGTATCCGCAAATCCAGTAAACAATACAATGTATTAGCCAAATAAAATACATTGCAAGTTTTGATAATTGTCAGGTGTTATATTAAAATCTGACCGTTTATAAATAATAAATACTGATTAGAAGTACCTAGAACAATAATTATGTTCTCATCTAAAGGACTCCTGTTCGTTTTATCATGCATTAGAAGTTGCTAATAAGGGAGAGTAATCTTGCTAGAGTATTTGCCGTTTAAAGTTGCAATGGTAATCGTTCGTGAATAAGAAAAACACAATATGAAATTGACTACAATGTTTTCCATACTATCTATGTATTATTTGTTTGTCTTATACGTTTCTAATCATTTAAGAAAGAAGTAATTTGACCTTTTGTATAAACCGAAATATTTAACATAAACACATTAAACAGTTTCAGAGATCGTCTTTTGTGGTTGTTAGCAACAGTGTTAAGACTACAAATGCTTCAAGGTATTTAAGAGCTAAGAGAAAATAGCTATACCTACATTTCAATTCTGACATTGACCTACAAGCATAAATTTGTATGCAACACATTGACTCATCATGCGGAACATTTGTGTGCAGTACTAAGATTATCTTTCAATGCACACAAACATTATGGAGCACAAACAATCTTACTTGACCTTCAATAGTTACCTTGACCTTTGACCGACAGTCATGGGTCATGTGCGCGACACAAAGTCTAATCACGGGGAACATTTCTGTTTAGTAATAAAGAAATTTCAATCAGTTAATGAACAGAAACAAATTTTACTTGACCTTTAAACAGTGACACTGGCCTTTAACCGACAAGCATAGATCATACCTTAATACATTGTCTCATCATGGGGAACTTTTGTGTGTACCACTAAGATAATCCGTCAATGCATATAAAAGTTATGGAGCAGAATTAATTTTTCACTTGACCTTCAGTAGTGATTTTGACCTTCGATCTACAAGCATAAGTTATGTAGGTGCATAATTAACATATTACCCTCTATTTACGTACCAAGTTATATGACCCTAGCTTGAATATTTTAAAGTGCAGGATCCAGATTTGCGGACAGACGGACGGCATTTCTATAATCTCCTCAGGTTTTCCACCGCTAGGGGACTAACAGGATTCGCAATTATAATGATTTTTTATAAATATGTCTCGATGCGATTTTCAAACGAAAAATGTCACATTTACAAAATTAATCATTACCGAGTACAAATCGTTCCTTTCTTTAATATTCTTTAACGTTTTTGTTATTTATTACACTTCTTATAGATTGCCGTGTGTACTTTCTTTCTTCCAGTTTCTGCTAATGCGGTGCAAATTAGTAAAAAAATATTATTTAACTTTCTTTGATACTCAAACTACTGAAACAATTCAGACGAATGGAAGTCTGAGACTAAAATAGCTATCGTTTACACAATGACAGACAAGCAAATAACAGAGACTTTTCTTGTTTTAGTGTAGTATTAAAATATCATTCATTGAATGGGTACCACATGTACCGCATATCAAAAAAGAGTTTCTAATGTTTTTGCATGCAAATTAATATTATGTAGAACGGTTTGAAATATTTGAAAAGACCGCTTTTATTAATGCTTAATATTTGTTGTTTCTTTGCATGAGCTAGACTTCAAATGGGCGGGTACCCATGTTTACTCTCTTCGTTTCATGAGCGACCTAATTGTAGAGTGTCAGTCAACAACTCGTTGGAAATCAGGCAATCAGGCGGGGCAAGGGTGTGTGTGTAGGGGGGGGGGGGGGGGGCAAAGGGTTGTAGCTCAAAATAAAAATATCAGTATTTATGCATTATAAGGCGATCGGTTAATGTTTTTTCATATGTACACTGTAAGCTGATTTTGTATAGAGTGTGTGTATCATTTGTTTATTTTGTGTTAAACGCCGTTTTTCAACAGTATGTCAGTTATGTAACAGCAGACAGTTAACCTTACCAGTGTTCCTGGATTCTGTACCAGTACAAACATGTTCTCCGCAAGTAACTGCCAACTTCCCAACATGAATCGGTGGAGGACGAATGGTGTGTGTATCAAGCAAATACTACATTTAGGAAACTAGAACATTAAACATGTCCGGAATATCTGTCATCTTAATTGTATTTCATTTTGCAAAACGTGAGAAACATTTGGTTACGAGTATATACACTTTATGTATGAAAAAAGTACAATTCAGATAGGATACATTATAAGCTTTCTTTGAGAAATACTTTTCATTCACGTAGGTGTCAGACGTTCTTGATGGTATAAAAAGCAAAACTCTTTGTGGCTGCAGACGACAACTTCAAGATGTTTCAATTCTGAAGAAAAACATGTCTCGAGTGGTTTCTATTTGTATATTTACAAACAAAATAGTTCATTTAGTTGAAAATACTGTTTTTCACGATATATGTTTACAGAGTCGACTTATTTCAAACGTCTGTATTTCTGGCATTATTGACACTTTACTAACAGTTTGATACTTTAAAGCAATAAAACAGAAACAACATTGTACAAACATAACAATTAGGCCGATAATTCGCATCACAAATATATAAAAAAATCATTTTGTAAAGAAACTTGCTGATAAATAGTCATAAAATTTAAAGAAGCAGCTCAGCTTATTTTACCGTTATACCAATGTCTGTTCTACCTATGAAGCCTTAACATGACACCGTACTCTATATTTTCGGCATATATTATTTCCAACCACAAAACATACAAAATTATATTTTGATAGTTCTTTCTTGTCTATTATTTAAACTTGTAATCCATATGCAGACGGAATATCTGTGAGAACATCAATGGCAGATACCATCAAAAAGACATTTAGAATATATATTCAAACAAGAGAAACATTCAATGTACCACATCACATTATAGATTTAATACTTAATTTTTTTTGCACTTGTCCCTTGAAAGTAATTTCAAATACTGTACTGCTGCGATTCCTTGAACACCATTTTTTGGAGTCGCAAAAAGCACAGACAAATGCTTCTGTCCATTAACTCAACAAAATGTATATCTACAGTAGAACACATTACTAACATATGGGGGAGGATAAGTATTTATCAACGACTGAAAAACATTAAGTGATACTGTCTGTCACTATCAAACCTAGCATAAAAGCTGAACTTTCACCGTATTTAAACGTCTTGTACTGAACGAGATTTCTTTTCCCTCATCCATAAAATCCTCTTTCAGAACCAAACCTCGTGAGATTTTCTTTTCCGATTTGCAAATATTGATATTCATAAGCGGTCTAAATATTCCTAAATTCTGTCATGTTGCTCATGTTAAAGAGGTAAGCTTCTAAGTATACATGTATGCCAAATTTTTGACAGCATTTATTATGAAAACACGTGTAGTTTAATATGTCATATATGTAGAAAACATATTAGATATTGGATTAATACGGTATGATTTAGCTGTATATTATAATATACATGTACATATTAGTAATAAGATATGGACTTCAAACATGTTAAAGGATGTTTGTTTGATTTAGTCAAAGATCAAACTATTATTCAATGAGGTGCAGAAGAATTATACATGCAGTATTCCACTCCGACAAACGAAAGATACAATGTATGAAGGCTCTATTTTACTCTCCAGGATGTACCAGATAAATACTTTTATTATCGTACAACAAACAAAGCATAAACAAAAGCAAAAACAGCACGCTGATCCTATCAGACATCCCCTTTTCCTGATGGCACTCGTGCTGTTAAGTACAACTAACCTTTCGTGCTTGTCTAACATGGCCATAATCATATCTAAAAGGAACTAATAAGATGACATCAACTGCAGGTTTTGTAGAATATTTGTACTGTGATAACATAGTATAAATTATATGATGGTAAGAAAGTTACAGACAGAATGAATGAAGAAAACAGCAATAAAATGACCTATGCTTTATCTGATCCCTTTCTTCATGCTTTGCAGCACTTACTGTCGCAGAACGACAGTGTCGTCTGTCTCTAGACCAATTTTGGACCTGCCCTAAGACACTTCAGATGTTTTCTTTTTGTTTTTGATTTACGTCTTCATGTTTCATTCGGATGGTTCCTTTTCCTTTTTTCCTTGATGGAGTCTGTTTCTAGTAACAGACTGGATTAATTCCGTTAACATGTCCAGTCCATTTCCGTCATTTCTACACAGTGGGATTGAGCTTGTTCTTCTGTAGAGCTCCCCACTGGAGAATTCCACAAGTTAGAATACTTTTAGTATTCAGTAGAGGTGTCTGGTTCGGGAAAATAATAAAGTTAAATACAACATGAGTATAGTATGTTTATTATTATAGGTAAGAAATAATCTATAGCAAAACAGTGATTTAACACTATTTGTACACGATGGATGGTTATATGTCGGGTGTAATAGTTTCACGAGGGCTATCCCGAGTGCAATTATTTCGTACGACATATAACAGCCTGAATGTATGAACAATGTGAACACACGGTCTTGCTATAAACTATTTCGATTCTAATATGTCTTTTATTGTAAAATGTAGATCAAATATGATAGAATGTATGGCGCCAAATGGCATGTGTTCATTAGATATTAGAAGTAATGTTTTTTGACTTAACATTATGTTCAGAAACATTTCTTATTAAAGAATATTTGCAGTAGTACAAAATAATAGTATATATGTACAAGGCAAAGCTATAATAAGATAAAGGCATAAATGGGCGAAAGTTTTTGACACCTCGAGACGCATTCAGGTTTATTACTTGTATTTTATTGTGTCAAAGAACAGACAAAAGTAATATATAATTCTAATATCGTTTTTCTTCAATAATTTTCTGAAATGTTTTAAGGTATTGGGGGATTAAATTATACGAATCTGCAAAGTGATTTTAAACTTTTAAAAGTATTTGTATAAGTAATTTCCCCCTACTTCTCGTTCGGGTTATATGTTAGAATACGATAGATAACTACTTAGTCATCAAACTTAATCGGATTAAAAACAATGATATATATTAAAATAAATAGATTATGAAACCCATCCTATTCACTTGTCAGTATTATTCTTACTTGCAATCATTTGACGAAATATCTAACTCTTACAGAAAGTGATGTGCTATTGTGTTGCGTGGTTGCGTTCTATGCTTCCAATGGTTTTTTTTTTTCACGTAGCTCTCATGCCGGACGTTCGTGAATTAAAATATACTCATGGAAATAACGTAAATGTACGATAGCCAGGCAAGAAAATTCACCATAAAATGTATAGCTACACATTCGGTTTTATTAAGTGAATAAAGAGCCATGTTATGGGAACACTAACCTCAATCTCTATTGTAGAACATACCGATTGCATGTTTCATGAAACAATACACTTAAAATGTAAAACAATTTGACAATATATAATTCAAACAGATAAATTTATGACAGTTGCTTTAATCACCCTGGTGCGTAGCCTTTCACCTCTCTATTCAGAAAGTGATGTCACGGCATGTACACGCAGGTTTCGTGCCAGACGTTCATGGTGGAATAAAGGTCTGAAATATTGGTATCATAAGGACGGCTGCAGACGACAATTTCACAAGATACTTTTGACATGAAGAAAATCCCCCCGATACATCAAGTTCGAAATTAACATGAGATCACACGCTAATTCTAAATGTCAGACGGTTTGACTGCTATATTGTGTCTCCAGGGCATTTATTATTGCAGACAGTGAGACGTTCAAAGTATATTCCTGAACTATTGCAAAGCTTGCACGCAACTTCATCATCCTAGTGCAAGCGTATGCATAGATGTTTTCATAATTACCTGTCCTCTGCTTCCGGACGCGTTAATGATGAGTCATTGATGGCTTTACTTAGGGAATACAATGTCCCCATGGACTGGCAGTGGGTCCAAAGAGCAAACGTCACAGACTGTTCAATTCATAATACCATATTCCATGTAGTTCATAGGCTTTTTTTTCTAAATCGAAAAATACAGAACTAAATGCACTTTTTTAACAAATGCATTCACGAATAAAATTTTCCAGTCGAACAAGAGTATCATGTCTGTCCTGCTTGCGAAAGACCGCTTTAAAGTTTTGTAATTAGGCCTGAGATTCAAGATAACCAAACTAGGAGGCTAGAGTTGATCATACCGTTCAGAGCGTTTTACATAAACACTGGTAAGTGCAATCGGTCTATATTTACTGGGGTTAGTGCTATCTTTCCCGGTTTTTGGTATTGGAATAACTATACTTCTCTCCCAGAATCTGGAAAAAAGCCAGTTTTCCTTCATGTAATAATTATAAATTTCAAGTAGAGGTCTAATGATTTCTTGTGGTAAATGTGTTTAAAAGGTTGATAATGGAATTTTGGTCCGGACCAGCTGCGGTATCGTGACATTTATCTAAAGCGTCAGAGCATTCGTGAGTGAAAAAGAATTAATAATAATCTACAACATATATGAATCAAAATTTAAAGGTTTGCTTTCTTAAGTCGATTTTATGTTTTTGAACTTTTTATTCATAATAGTTTGATGGAAGAAGAGAGTTTTTTTGGAAAAAGGTTTTTACCAATGTATTGGCAATGTCCTCCTTGCTAAGATGCAATAACGGACCCTGTCTTTGTAAGATGGAAACATTTGAAGATTTTCCTTTTCCCACTTATTTTGCGAAATCATTTCCCAGACTTTTTTAACCGATGACCTAGAAATAAGTTTGAAACGTATGAATGCATGATTTTTTCTTTGCTTGTATTTATAGTTCTGCGAGCTTTTTGCTCTCAGAATCCTAACTGATTGAAGTTTTCTTTCTCGCCGTAATATTGAACTTTTTAATGGCCGCTCATACGTTTTTTCGAACAGCAGTCTTACAATCATCATTATACCAAGCTTATTTTTATGTTTACCATTTCTTGAAGTTTTTAGGAATGGACTTGTCAGCAATATCGGACAGAAAGAACTGAAAACAGATCAAATGATCATAAAAATTATAAAATTCACCAAAGTCAAATCTTGTTTTTTACATAAGCGTTTCAAATTGCTTCCAATCAGCTTTATTAAATTTGTAATCTGAAGGGTGGTCTGATGGCAGATTATAAAGTATTTGAAATAATAATTGGAAAAATGGTCACTACCATTCAAATCATCCAGTACTTCCATTCAAAAACAAGAAAAACACGGAAATGTCGGTTGACAAATTGTCAAATCAAGCGAAGAACAGTTACCCTGTTGCAGGATGAAAGATACGATTTTTGGATTGAACATTTAATAAACGTGAGGGCATTTCTTTCAATAAAAAGTTTCAATAATTTGACCTCTATGTTGCGTCAGAACAGCCCCAGAATTCATGATGACCATTAAAATCTCCCATAAGCAAAAATGGTTGTGTAATTGTCTTATAAGATCATCAAGTTCTTCAAGATTTAGTTATATTTGGGAGGTATGTAAATCGAACAGATAGTAAATCGGTCGATGTAATGTACGTTTATGCAACTGATTGGATACTTTATTAGAACATTGTCGTGCGGACATGCATTATAATAATAATAATGTACCACCAAACCCCCTATCAGGTTAGTGTTTATGAAGTTTTATACACTGAATAATTTTTGAAAACTATTTTCCTTTTCCTTAAAAATGTTTTCACTAATGCACATAAGTGAAGGATTATATATGGGTGATAAAGAAGGAGATTTCATTATAAGTTGCTTTAAGTCCACGGCAATTCCACTGGAATAATTTACTTTCCATTTACAATGGCAAAATAAAAATTAAACGACTGGAAAATTAAATTATTAGTGTTGCATTGATCAGGAGGGAACCTTTTGATTTTCCCTCCATTTGTGCTGGTTAAACTGGGCGGGGGCGGGCAGATAAATGGCGGATCGTCAGCATCCTCCCCTGTTTAACCGTTCATAACATGAGTACCGTTATGGGTTTGTGATGGGATCATTTTGATCCCTTTTCCAAACCCATCAGTTCCTCAAGTCAATTTTTTTGTTTGGTGTTTGACTCACCCCACGTTGATTTAGGTGTTTGATGAAAACGTTTTTGGCGGGACGACGGCGTACCTGAGAAAACTTAGGAACATTTTGTATAGCTGGTGGCAGTTTTGGTTAGCAGCTGCCCTTTGAAGTTGAGATGCCTCTGAAGGTTTTGCTGGTACTTTAGACTTTTCATTGTACAGAAGTCTTGAGTTGGATTTGTTGAGCAGTCACTGAATCTGTTTGAGTACAGGCTCAATGCACTGTTTTTTTTTTTGATTTTTGATTTGCTAGAGACAGATTTAGTTATTGATGAAATAAGTTTGTACGAGTGTTGGAGAAGTAAATTTGGCATTGGCAATTTGTCTGCTTCTGGAAAATCCAATGCCCTGTGTGAATTTGACATGAAGAACCTCCTTTTTCGATTTTCCTGTCTTGCAATCACGAGACTTGGCTGAATGTGGCGCGTTGCAGTTCACACAACGCATGGACGACAACAAGTGTCGTGGTCATGGAGAATGTCCCATCTTGTCCGCATTTTGGCAAGTGTAATCGCCTTTGCAGTTTTTCTCATTGTGCCCAAACTTAAAGCAATAATAAGCATTGAATAGGATTTAAGGAATATATGTTGTAACTTTTGTGATGAGGTATCCAACTTTTACGAATGAAGGAAGAAACGGAGTGCCAAATGTAAGAATAATAGTATTTGTGTGAATTTCTTTTCCTAATCGCTTGATTTTTATACGTCTAGCAGCAGTGAACATGTTGATCTGAAAGGCCTTGCACAATCTCCGTCTCCGAAACCCCTGCAAGGTCAGGACAACGAATGACCCCCCTTGAGGTGTTCAAAGTACGGTGTGCAATGCACTTACATGGCCGGTTGTAAAATGAAGTTACGGAAAGTAAATTTCGTGAATGTGAGGCTTTCTCAACTTCAACAAGCAGATCACCAGTTCGCAGTTTTTTGACTGATTTCGGTACACCAGCAATGCCTTCGATGGTTTTTTCAATTATAAATGGCGAAAGGCTTGACATTTTGAATGTTTCGTCTGTTGACTGGATCAAAAGAAATTGCGGAAATGCCATGTTGGAAGTGTATGGTCGGTGAGGATTCTCACCTTCCGTGCCGTCAGAATCTGTTTCGGTATGCGGTCGTTTTTTATTTTGGTTTTCCATATTAAATGTTTCAAATTCGTCACTCGCAGCCCCCACCCGCCGCGGAGTCCAACAAGGGAACATGAAAACAGAGCGGATATCCAGCTCATACATGTTAGGGATACTGTAGTGATATACTCGGCCAGGTATTTTTCAATCTTGTTCATATCACCAGTTGAATGCAGAAAAGCAAACATGGATTCAAGGGATTGTTACTCTACCCAACGATTGGCCCTAAGCCACCGCTTTCTAGGAAACATAGATTGAAGTACATATGAAAATATATTGTTAAATACATTTGTGTGAACGTAATATGAAGTTTATTGAGCGCAGTAAAATGTGACAATACAGCAGAGTAAAGACAGGTTTTGTGTAACGTATTTTGTTCCAAAGTTGTGTTTGTGAAAATATAAAAATTATGACATAAAGATGCAGTTTGAAATAAGCAATAGAAAATGTAAACGTAAAGGTGAGATTTCCTAGGGCTTGGCATGACTAGCCGATTGATCGTATCGGGCCAATACGACCGCCAGAACGTCTACACCGAATTAGAGGCCAAAGATGTGTATTGGCACCCACATCCCGGGAAGAAGATGCGCACATGCAAACAAGTACGCATCATCTCCCCGGGATGCCATGGGGCACCTCAACATCCAGGACCCTCCTCTCCGGCTTACGGGCCGCCACCCACGGCAAACAGGTGGCTCCATTTTCGGGGGAGTCGTACCCCTCTGCATGGAGATACAGCCAGCATTTTCTATCCCCCCGCCGGCAAGGGGCATAATACAAATTAGATTTTCACTGGAGGTATTTTTAAAATTTCATTTTCCTATCCTGGTTGCCCAACCAAGATAGAGTTATTTTATCATAAGTATAAATTTGATAAACATACTTTGCCTAAGGAAATGTATAAATATTAGACATATTGTAATATATTTGTAAAATATTTGCATTAAAAATTATGTATTTAGATGGAATTCATTAGAAACGCAAGTTTGAAAAATAAAATTATTATTACCTCCCTTTGCCTATCTTGGTTGCGCAACCAAGATAGATTGGAAATAAATGAATTCAGAAGCTACAAACAGCTTTAAAACTTGCATTTTGGTTCAGATTGTTCAATAGTTGATATGTCTATCAAATGCAAATGTAAAACTAGACATAGTATCGAAATAAAAAGAAATACCCAGCTTTTTATATACTTTCATATTAAAGGGGAGTAATTACAAAATTTTATAAAAATAATAAAATATACATTTCAAATAGGAATCTAACTCTATGTAATCGGTCTTTTTGTTCCTTAAATAATTCTCTGCCAGAATATACAAAAAGTAAAAAATGTTATTAAATGTTGTTTAAATGTGATTGACCACCTTTAAACAAGGGTGGCGGTTGAACTACTAAAAGTACAACAACAGTTAATTCACAACAAATCGTACGGTATGTTTTATAATAAGTAGAAGCTAGTCGTATTTACGCTTATGAGACCTGTTTCACCCAGAAGTAAAGATTTCACAGGTCCATCATGAAATATTTTCCCCAGCACGTATATACTTGTCCTATTCAAAATGATCGCGGCCTCGATCAATGAAAGTCTATGGGAAAAATAACTGGTGGTCTCTAACCTGTATTAGAGCTAAAACATGACTTTTGTCGATAGCCATTACAGGTAATGTTAATGGTCACAAATCTATTGTAAATGATGTAAACAGACGTATAAGCGTGAAATTTGAATATTTTTTAAATTTTGACTTCTTTTTTGACAGGAAACAGGCGAAATACAAAATATTTTCAGAAAACGCCAAAAATATTGGCAAAGACTGCCGAGTGCCATGTTATACCTACGGACAATGTCATCATTTTTCATGGAAACAAACATATCTTTTGTAATGTGATTTTTGAAATATATCTAATAATATGATTCTACTTTGTACACAATAAAATGTTATACTGAATCCCATTCTTTACATGGTTATAAAATCTTACAGATCTAACAATAGTCATTACCACAAAATGTTTCATGCATAAAACATTGCTACGGTGTATTTATTTTCCTCTAAAGCTTAAATAATTATCTCGGATAGTGTTTTTTTTTTATTTTTCGCATGTGATCTGAAAGATCTAAAAGATTTTATCGTCATTACATAAACCTCATAACGATAGAAAGGCAGTATGAAAGACATAATTAT